>NW_027197562.1:0-59112 GCF_038502225.1 Cherax quadricarinatus
CAATAGTTAAGACAGTTTCTAGCAAGCTTCAGAAAGTGGCAAGTTATTTGTGTTAATCTTCCTAGTGTGGAGAGCTGTGGAGTGCACAGGTGTAGGAATTACACACATGTACAACATTTGGGTATCTTATCTGTAAACTTTTCGCCATCCAGTGGCTTTATCAATACAAAGGACATAATGCGAAGACTGTAGAACTGTATACAACATTAGGTAATCAGTCCCTTGGTGTAGTGGTGAGTACATTGCTTTACTCTTTTCATTTAGCAAACTTAGGTACATCAGCAATGTGTACAGTGGTGGACCCCAGCGTTTTTTTCATCAAAATTAGATACATCATCGATGCGCTGCTACAGTAGTCTATACGATAGTTACAAAGTGGGAAAAAAAAGTTTTTGACTTGTCATATTCCATCACTCGGGATGATGAGGGAAGTCATAAAAGGTGTTGAAATGCGTCAGTCAGAGCTGAGAGGCTTCCTAAGAGTGTTGAAATGTGTCAGTCAGAGCTGAGAGGCTTCCTAAGAGTGTTGAAATGTGTCAGTCAGAGCTGAGAGGCTTCCAAAGAGTGTTGAAATGTGTCAGTCAGCTGAGAGGCTTCCTAAGAGTGTTGAAATGTGTCAGTCAGAGCTGAGAGGCTTCCTAAGAGTGTTGAAATGTGTCAGTCAGAGCTGAGAGGCTTCCAAAGAGTGTTGAAATGTGTCAGTCAGAGCTGAGAGGCTTCCAAAGAGTGTTGAAATGTGTCAGCCAGAACTGAGAGGCTTCCAAAGAGTGTTGAAATGTGTCAGCCAGAACTGAGAGGCTTCCAAAGAGTGTTGAAATGTGTCAGTCAGAGCTGAGAAGCTTCCTAAGATTGTTGAAATGTGTCAGCCAGAGCTGAGAGGCTTCCTAAGAGTGTTGAAATGTGTCAGCCAGAGCTGAGAGGCTTCCTAAGAGTGTTGAAATGTGTCAGCCAGAGCTGAGGGGCTTCCTAAGAGTGTTGAAATGTGTCAGCCAGAGCTGAGAGGCTTCCTAAGAGTGTTGAAATGTGTCAGCCAGAGCTGAGAGGCTTCCGAAGAGTGTTGAAATGTGTCAGTCAGAGCTGAGAGGCTTCCAAAGAGTGTTGAAATGTGTCAGTCAGAGCTGAGAGGCTTCCAAAGAGTGTTTAAATGAATCAGAGCTGAGAGGCTTCCTAAGAGTGTTGAAATGTGTCAGCCAGAGCTGAGAGGCTTCCGACGAGTGTTGAAATGTGTCAGTCAGAGCTGAGAGGCTTCCTAAGAGCGTTGAAATGTGTCAGCCAGAGCTGAGAGGCTTCCAAAGAGTGTTGAAATGTGTCAGCCAGAGCTGAGGGGCTTCCTAAGTGTTGAAATGTGTCAGCCAGAGCTGAGAGGCTTCCTAAGAGTGTTGAAATGTGTCAGTCAGAGCTTAGAGGCTTCCAAAGAGTGTTGAAATGAATCAGAGCTGAGAGGCTTCCTAAGAGTGTTGAAATGTGTCAGCCAAAGCTGAGAGGCTTCCGACGAGTGTTGAAATGTGTGAGCCATAGCTGAGAGGCTTCCGAAGGGCAATATCATCAAAGTAGATATTCCATTAAGGGCTCATCAGCTAAGAGAGCTTCAAAGGCTTCCTTCTCACTAGCGGACGGGGGAAGGGAGGAAGAAAGTTAGAGCCTCGTTACCGACCTTAAAGTGACTTTGACTTCCTCTTAAGTTTTTTCCCAGGTCTTAACAAGGATTAAATTTAATGTTACTGTACTTAAAAATTCCATTATTGATCACAAGGAGCAGCCTTGACTCGCGAGGCGTCTTGCTAGTGCTGTTCTCAGCCCTTAAACTAATGTCAAGAACCTGGAGAGACCCCAAGATTCCTGGAGGACCTCAAGAACCTGGAGGGACCTCAAGAACCTGGAGGGACCTCAAGAACCTGGAGGAACCCCAAGATTCCAGGAGGGACCCCAAGAACCTGGAGGGACCTCAAGAACCTGGAGGGACCCCAAGATTCCTGGAGGGACCCCAAGAACCTGGAGGGACCCCAAGACTCCTGGAGGGACCCCAACAATCCTGGAGGGACCCCGGGTGCTAGACCCAGTACCTGGGTACCCAGCACAGTGCCGAGCGCTAGACCCAGTACCTAGGTACCCAACACAGTGTCATCTGCTAGACCCAGTATCTGGGTACCCAGCACAGTGCCGGCTCCTAGACCCAGTACCTGGGTACCCAAGACAGTGTTAGACACAGTGCCGAGCGCTAGACCCAGTACCTAGGTACCCAACACAGTGCCATCTGCTAGACCCAGTACCTGGGTACCCAGCACAGTGCTAGGCACAGTCCCGGGTGCTAAACCCAGTACTTAGGTACCCAGCACATTGGTCGACTCGCTCATATGCTACTGACAATACTTTCACAACTAAGCGAAAAACATCTCACGGCGTAGCCAGCAAAAAGGTCCCCCGGGAAGCGTGATGGTACGAGATGCAATGCTCCTGTAGCATGCGAGTCTAAATCATAGACTTACAATAACAGATCCATAGGTTCGTATCCTTGATGGTGGGTGACACGATGCTGCTAAAGGATTCTTGCTTCATGGAACTGAAGCTTCTCTTACATTCCTCGAATTACACTTGATTACCTTCGTACTGTAGGTTATTTATTGTTGTAGCCCATTCCCATTAATATAATTTATTTCAAGGTAATTGGGCCATTACTTTATTCTATTCACATTATTGTAATTTAACCCTCTCCCCAGGATGCTACCAGTACAGTCTGCTAACACCCTGGTGTTAACGCATTGGCTTGTGAACTCACTCGCCATGGGTTCAAACCCTCATCCTTTCCCCGATTTGTCTGAAATCATGTTACGATGTCGTGAACCCTGGTACCTATTTACTGAGAGGCAAACTGACGACATCAGGTGCTTGTCAAAGGTGTTTGAATTGCTCTAAGTAATTCTCTGACCTAGTTAACATCCAGGAAGTGTAACCTGGGTGTTAACACCTACAAAGCAATTCAGAAAGTATAGATCCGTTGTTATTCCCAATGTAATCGATCTGAGATAACACACGAAAAAAGGCCAGTACCTCCTGCTTTAATTCCCTTTGTTTTTTCTTTTGAAATAATGTCAAATCTATGCTAATAAATATTTCCGTGATTTGTGTAAGATTTTTGGGGCTAATCTAGTTGCAGCTGACCTGCCTCTAGTACGAGTTACTAGAGGCAGGTTACTAGAGCGGATTATTGCTCGTTAGTTAACATGAGAGAATGCAAACCTTTTAGTGTCCGGGGCCCAAGACTGTTCAACTGCCTCCCAGCATATATAAGGGGGATTACCAATAGACCCCTGGCTGTCTTCAAGCAGGCACCTAAAGTTAGTACCTAACCAGCCGGGCTGTGGTTCGTACGTTGGACTGCGTGCGGCTAGTAGTAACGGCCTGGTTGATTAGGCCCTGGTCCACCTTGAGGCCTGGTCACAGACTGCGCCGCGGGGGCGTTGACCCCCGGAACTCTCTCCAGGTATGTTGATAAATAAGACACATGAAGACAGAAACATAAGAGGTTGATTGATCTGTATATTTCGACTCCCTTCTGTGGTCCTCTTCAGGTGATGAGGATCCCAAAAGGGGATCGAAATAAACAGATTAATCAGCCTCCTGTGTTTCTGTCGCCATGTGAGTTAGTATTGAACACTGACAAGTGTTCATTATACTTTATTTGTTCAGCAAGACACTTGTTCAATACCTGTCGCGTTTATTTCGACGTTTCGCCAACCAGTGCCTTTTGTGTTGTATTGAACTGAGAAAGGGTCACTGATGAACGAAATGTCTTCATAATAGATACACCCAGGTGTTGCACATTTCTTATTCATCAGTCCTTGAGGCAACGTTTCGCCTTTTCAAGTTTATGAAAACATTTAGTAAAGTTGCACTTTTCTGACACGCTGTTTTTATCAGCGCTTCTTACACGATCTTAAAGAATAAACAGGATATTTGTGTATTGTTCCGAGACTGAAACAATACGTAAATAACCAGCACACAGAGAGGAGCTCATTACAACGTTTCGGTCCGACCTGAACCATTTAAAAGTCACATTTCAAGTGGTCTAAGTTGGACCGAAAAGTCGTCATAAGAGTCTCCTACGTGCGGGTTTACCTGTTATTTGTATATCACACCTTCGACAGTCAGTATCTTACTGTTGTCTGGAGTTTACCTGGAGAGAGTTTCGGGGGTCAACGCCCCCGCGGCCCGGTCTGTGACCAGGCCTCCTGGTGGATCAGCGCCTGATCAACCAGGCTGTTGCTGCTGGCTGCACGCAAACCAACGTACGAGCCACAGCCCGGCTGATCAGGAACTGACTTTAGGTGCTTGTCCAGTGCCAGCTTGAAGACTGCCAGGGGTCTGTTGGTAATCCCCCTTATGTGTGCTGGGAGGCAGTTGAACAGTCTCGGGCCCCTGACACTTATTGTATGGTCTCTTAACGTGCTAGTGACACCCCTGCTTTTCATTGGGGGGATGGTGCATCGTCTGCCAAGTCTTTTGCTTTCGTAGTGAGTGATTTTCGTGTGCAAGTTCGGTACTAGTCTCTCTAGGATTTTCCAGGTGTATATAATCATGTATCTCTCCCTCCTGCGTTCCAGGGAATACAGGTTTAGAAACCTCAAGCGCTCCCAGTAATTGAGGTGTTTTATCTCCGTTATGCACGCCGTGAAAGTTCTCTGTACATTTTCTAGGTCGGCAATTTCACCTGCCTTGAAAGGTGCTGTTAGAGTGCAGCAATATTCCAGCCTAGATAGAACAAGTGACCTGAAGAGTGTCATCATGGGCTTGGCCTCCCTAGTTTTGAAGGTTCTCATTATCCATCCTGTCATTTTTCTAGCAGATGCGATTGATACAATGTTATGGTCCTTGAAGGTGAGATCCTCCGACATAATCACTCCCAGGTCTTTGACGTTGGAGATGCCATTACAGGCACATCAGGAAGAAAATACAGTGGACCCCCCGGTTAACGATATTTTTTCACTCCAGAAGTATGTTCAGGTGCCAGTACTGACCGAATTTGTTCCCATAAGGAATATTGTGAAGTAGATTAGTCCATTTCAGACCCCCAAACATACATGTACAAACGCACTTACATAAATACACTTACATAATTGGTCGCATTCGGAGGTAATCGTTATGCGGGGGTCCACTGTATATCTTTTTATGACTGGGTATCTCTGTGCCAGTCTATAACGTACTGAAAACAAGCAATTATACCTGTAATAAGGAGTAAATTGGTTGGCAGACTTGAAGATAGGTGTCCCGTTGCTCGGATGGTAGCGCACTGTTCACACATTGAGGTCCGTAGTTAAGATAAGATAAGATTTCGTTCGGATTTTTAACCCCGGAGGGTTAGCCACCCAGGATAACCCAAGAAAGTCAGTGCGTCATCGAGGACTGTCTAACTTATTTCCATTGGGGTCCTTAATCTTGTCCCCCAGGATGCGACCCACACCAGTCGACTAACACCCAGTTACCTATTTGCTGCTAGGTGAACAGGGCAACAGGTGTAAGGAAATGTGTCGAAATGTTTCCACCCGCCGGGAATCGAACCCGGGAGCTTTCAGCCACCAGGCCACCGGGCCACCAGACCACCGGGCCACCGGGCCACCAGGCCACCGGGCCAGTGGTAAAGGTGGAAACATCAGAACGTGTTTCTTTACACACCTGCTGTCCCTTTTTCACCTAGCAGTAAAATAGGTACCTGGGTGTTAGTCGACTGGTGTGGATCGCATCCTGGAGACAAAATTAACCTAATTTGCCCGAAATGCTCTACATAACAAGGGGCTTTCTATATAGTATGTCATTGATATCAGCTATGGTTTGTTTAAGTTGTATGATGTACTTGTAAAATACATTACTATCATTATTATAGTTACTCAGACAACCCTACCTACAAACACTCAACTCGTTGTCCTGCAATAGAACCACTCGTTGCCCTGCAATAGAACCACTCGTTGCCCTGCAATAGAACCACTCGTTGCCCTGCAATAGAACCACTCGTTGCCCTGCAATAGAACCACTCGTTGTCCTGCAATAGAAGCACTCGTTGTCCTGCAATAGAACCACTCGTTGCCCTGCAATAGAACCACTCGTTGCCCTGCAATAGAACCACTCGTTGCCCTGCAATAGAACCACTCGTTGCCCTGCAATAGAACCACTCGTTGTCCTGCAATAGAAGCACTCGTTGTCCTGCAATAGAACCACTCGTTGCCCTGCAATAGAACCACTCGTTGCCCTGCAATAGAACCACTCGTTGCCCTGCAATAGAACCACTCGTTGTCCTGCAATAGAACCACTCGTTGTCCTGCAATAGAACCACTCGTTGCCCTGCAATAGAACCACTCGTTGCCCTGCAATAGAACCACTCGTTGTCCTGCAATAGAGCCACTCGCTGTCCTGCAATAGAACCACTCGCTGTCCTGCAATAGAACCACTCGTTGTCCTGCAATAGAACCACTCGTTGCCCTGCAATAGGACCACTCGTTGCCCTGCAATAGAACCACTCGTTGCCCTGCAATAGAACCACTCGTTGCCCTGCAATAGAACCACTCGTTGCCCTGCAATAGAACCACTCGTTGCCCTGCAATAGAACCACTCGTTGCCCTGCAATAGAACCACTCGTTGCCCTGCAATAGAACCACTCGTTGCCCTGCAATAGAACCACTCGTTGCCCTGCAATAGAACCACTCGTTGCCCTGCAATAGAACCACTCGTTGCCCTGCAATAGAACCACTCGTTGCCCTGCAATAGAACCACTCGTTGTCCTGCAATAGAACCACTCGTTGTCCTGCAATAGAACCACTCGTTGTCCTGCAATAGAACCACTCGTTGCCCTGCAATAGAACCACTCGTTGCCCTGCAATAGAACCACTCGTTGCCCTGCAATAGAACCACTCGTCCTGCAATAGAACCACTCGTTGTCCTGCAATAGAACCACTCGTTGCCCTGCAATAGAACCACTCGTTGTCCTGCAATAGAACCACTCGTTGTCCTGCAATAGAACCACTCGTTGCCCTGCAATAGAACCACTCGTTGCCCTGCAATAGAACCACTCGTTGCCCTGCAATAGAACCACTCGTCCTGCAATAGAACCACTCGTTGCCCTGCAATAGAACCACTCGTTGCCTTGCAATAGAACCACTCGTTGCTCTTCATATTGTCATTATTGCTGGAGAGCACTAAAATCGTAAGGGTCATACAAAGCCTCTAGAAAAGGAGATAACTCTGTTTAATCCGAGGAAGGGGTTGATAACCCCAGTTCACTGAATCAAGAACCCTTCCCTAGCATCAAGGCAGGTTCTTAAGAGATATATAACTTGAGATGAGAGACATCTCGTGACTCGAGAGAATTACTCTTGTTGACTCGATATTCACTTCTACGATACTCGCACCTCATCCATTATTCACTACTGGCTACAGTGGCCTCCCCTATACATTGCTACGTGTCTATAGAGCCTCTACGTTTCTACAGTGCCTCATTTCTATGCACTAAACTCCTAGGAGTAATCAGTGTTATACACACAAGAGCTGTCTAATTCATTCTACTGAGGACACTAGAGCACTCCAGGATGATTTGAATAGACTGACGCAATGGTCGGAGAAATGGCAGATGCAGTTTAATATAGACAAATGCAAAGTTCTAAATGTTGGACAGGAAAATAACCATGACACATATAAACTATATAATGTAAATCTTTATACCTCTGATTGCTAAAAGGATTTAGGAGTTCTGATTAGCAGTAATCTAAAACCAAGACAACAGTGCATTAATGTTCGCAATAAAGTTAACAGAATCCTTGGGATCATATCTAGAAGTATAAATAATAGAAGTCCTCAGGTTGTTCTTCAACTCTATATATCCTTGGTTAGGCCTCATTTAGACTATGCTGCTCAGTTCTGGTCACCGTATTACAGAATGGATATAAATGCTCTGGAAAACGTACAGAGGATGATGACAAAGATGATCCCATGTATCAGAAATCTTCCCTATGAGGATAGACTGAGGGCCCTGAATCTGCACTCTCTCGAAAGGCGTAGAATTAGGGGGGATATGATCGAGGTGTATAAAAGGAAAACAGGAATAAATAAAGGGGATGTAAATAGCGTGCTGAAAATTTCCAGCCAAGACAGGACTCGCAGCAATGGTTTCAAGTTGGAAAAATTCAGATTCAGAAAGGATATAGGAAAGCACTGGTTTGGTAATAGAGTTGTGGATGAGTGGAACAAACTCCCGAGTACAGTTATTGAGGCTAAAACGTTGTGTAGTTTTAAAAATAGGTTAGATAAATACATGAGTGGGTGTGAGTTGGACCTGATTAGCTTGTGCTGCTGGGTCTGGTGCAGTGATCCATCCTTGAGTGGAGGTGACGAGACTGGGTGGGTCATTGGGCTAATCCGGGGGGGACATGGACCTGCTCCGCATGGGTCAGTAGGCCTGTTGCAGTGTTCCTTCTTTCTTATGTATTTCTTCAGTCACAGAGTTGTCAGAAAATGGAACAATCTGGAGAGTGATGTAGTGGAAGCAGGATCAATACATAGCTTTAAGAAGAGATACGATAAAGCTCATGAAGCAGGGAGAGAGTGGACCTTGTAGCGACTAGCGAAGAGGCGGGGCCAGGGGCTGTGAATCGACCCCTGCAACCACAACTAGGTAAGTACACACTGTGTGTCATAATACCTGTCTGTGGCCTTAGTACTCCTCTTAGTAAGTAACACTGAACACAGTGGAACTTTGAGTACTAGACCATGGTACCACGCGAGTACCAGGTGGATCAAACCTCCACCACTCCTGGTATTGAATATCACACACACAGACGGTGGATCAAGCCTCCACCACTCCTTGTATTGAATCACCCATGCGATTTAGTGCTTAATAACATTGATACAATAACCCGTACGGTTACCAGTACAGCCTAACAAGGCAGGTCACATTGTCTGTACAGTTTAACCAAACAGATCATAACTGTAAAAGACCCATGAAAGGCGTATCCCCTGCCGACCTCTGTGTTGGCTGATAATTTGGCCACCTACCACCCAGCACAATATATGATATATATATCTATGTATTATTTGATAATTTAAACGATGAATATATGTATCAAGCCCTGTGTTATCGCAAATGTTATAATTAAATTAAAGTTTTGTAGATCTCGGCCAGATGCAATTGGAGGATCTATTCAATAATATATATGTCGTGCCGAATAGGTAAAATTGGTTAATTAGCAAGAACTCATTTAAAATTAAGTTCTTTCTATAATTTTCTCTTATACGTTTAAAGATATATTTTTTCATTCATGTTTATGTAAAAATTAGTAATTTTTACCAAAAGAACCTTAGGAAACTTACCTAACCTTATTATAGCAAGCGCAATTTAATTTAGCCTAATCCAACTAAATATATTATAGACAAGTTTACAATAATTTAATAATAAACACAAATATGTTTTTTTCGTTAGGTTCAGAATGATTTTTGCAGAATTACTGCATACACAAATTTTCGCTTACCTTATTCGGCAAGAAGAGCGTTGCTATTTAAGTCAAAATTACAAGTTTTACCTATTCAGTATATATATATATATATATATATATATATATATATATATTGGCCGGACTTGAGTCCTGGAGATGGGAAGTACAGTGCCTGCACTCTGAAGGAGGGGTGTTAATGTTGCAGTTTAAAAACTGTAGTGTAAAGCACCCTTCTGGCAAGACAGTGATGGAGTGAATGATGGTGAAAGTTTTTCTTTTTAGGGCCACCCTGCCTTGGTGGGAATCGGCCAGTGTGATAATAAAAATATATATATATATATATTGACAAAACATTCACAAAAATATGATACAAGGTAAAACAACATAGGTAACTCAGCGCTACATCTCGAATACTTCGTCCAGCTCCCCAGCGGTGGGCCGCGTGCCCAGAATGCTGCAGGCATTTCCTCTCTGGATCGCAACACTGAGTCTCTGAAAGAGGAAGCTGGTCGCCCTGTGGTCCTTTGTTTCTATGATGAGCTTTTCACCCAGCTCTATTAAGAACTTTAGAGCACACTTGCCCCATGCTCCAAGGGTCTCCGACCCTATTGGGATGAAGTTATAACAAGGGGGAAGGTCTTCATATTTGCGGATCTTCTGAGTCTCCCTGTGGCTGGCAGCTCCACCCCCTTCCACTACGGAGTATGGCAAGTAGGTGTCTGCCAATGTGGCGGCACATGTGTAGTCCCAGGCAATCTGCTTTCCATCCTTTCAAGGTAGCATAGTGGCTCCATCAGGACGCTTTAGACTTCCGTCAGACCTCTGCACTTGGGGTTCCCGTTGAGCTGGGCAACGGGCTGTGGCAAGACTTCTCTTTATGATGTCATTGACCTCCTCATGCCTGGCATACTTCCCTTCTGCTGTGTGACACACGAGACCACGAAGTCCGAATTGATCAGCTGTCGCCCTGCCGCAAATACACCTATGTTCGGTGAGGATGGGGGCGGCTAGGCGAAGAGCAACACCAATCATATATATATATATATATATATATATATATATATATATATATATATATATATATATATATATATATTAGCTTAAGATCCTCTTCATTCAGTCCTTGTTTAAGGTAATTTCTGAGGGAAGCGTAGTAAGTACTGAAGTTATTCTTGAAGACTCAGTGCTAATGGAGGTGGGAAGACTGGGCGCACAACTCTGTTATGAGTCCAGATGATGATGCTATGAATATTAATTAACAGATCTTGTGTAGAACCAGCACCTGGTTCTGTTTGAACACACACACACACATACGGTGAAGCACTTCAAGAAATTAGAGAAAGCGCAAAGGTTTGCAATAAGACTAGTCCCAGAGGTAAAGGGGATGTCCTATTAAGAAAGGTTAAGGGAAAT
The DNA here is from genome assembly GCF_038502225.1 of Cherax quadricarinatus. Lineage (NCBI taxonomy): Eukaryota > Metazoa > Arthropoda > Malacostraca > Decapoda > Parastacidae > Cherax > Cherax quadricarinatus. Next base: position 10,887 of record NW_027197562.1, read on the forward strand.
CGGCCTGACGAGACTGGAGGATTAGGGGAGACATGATAACGACATACGAAATACTGAGAGGAATAAATAAGGTGGACAGAGACAGGATGTTCCATAGAGGGGACACAGCAGCAAGGGGTCATAGTTGAAGACTCAGATGAGTCAATGAGATGTTAGGAAGTATTTCTTTAGTCATAGAATTATCAGGAAGTAGAATAGTTTGGCAATTGACGTAGTGGAGGCAGGACCCATACATAGTTTTAAGACGAGGTATGATAAAGCTCATGGAGCAGGGGGAGAGAGGACCTAGTAGCGATCAGTGACGAGGCGGAGCCAGGAGCTATGTCTCGACCCCTGAAACCACAAATAGGCGAGTACAACCTGACGATACTAGACGACAGGAGTGATAGGGGAGGACATGATAATGACATATAAAATACTGAGGAACTGACAAGGTGGACAGGGACAATGTTCCAGAGATGTGACACAGCTTTAAGCAGAGGTTTGATAAAGCTCACGGTTCAGGGAGAGTGACCTAGTAACGACCAGTGAAGAGGCGGGGCCAGGAGCTTGGACTCGACCCTTGCAACCTCAACTAGGTGAGTACAGCAACAAGAGGACACAACTGGAAGTCAACAATTCAGATAAGTTACAGAGATATTACGAAATATTTCTTCAGCTTTAGAGTTGTCAGGAAAGTGTAGTGGACGCAGGACCAATACATAGCTTTAAGAAGAGGTACGATAAAGTTATGAAGCAGGGAGAGAGTGGACCTGGTAGCGACCAGCGAAGAGGTGGAGTCAGGAGCTATGAATCGACCCCTGCAACCACAAATAGGTAAGAGCACATACAAACTTTGAACAGAGAGGGCCTAGTAATAACCAGCAAAGAGGCGGGGCCAGGAGCTGTGACTCGACCCCTGCAAGCACAACTAGGTGAGTACACACACACAGGGTAATCTTGCGTTAAGATTTTCGACACTGTGATTAAAAATGTTATGACTGAGAACTTGACAATTAGTTTGTTCCAGGTGTTCCTGGTGTTCCAGGTGTTCCTGGTGTTCCTAGTGTTCCAGGTGTTCCTAGTGTTCCTGGTGTTCCAGGTGTTCCTAGTGTGTCTGTGTGGAACAAATTACATGACATAATACTCTGGGGAGAGAGTTTCTCTCTCATTGTTCCTACTCAAGTTATTTTATATCTCGTTAATCTTACTTACCATCTTTACATCTCTCCTTGACAAGTCCCGCACCTCATTTTTTTTTAATCCGGTGTTCCCCGAGGCACGTATTTGTGTGTGTACTCACCTGGTTATGGTCGCAGGAGTCGAATCACATCTTCTGGCCCCTCTTCGCTAGTCGCTACTTGTCCCACTCTTTCCCTTCTCCAATAGCATTATCATACCTCTTCTTAAAGCTATGTATGGATCCACCCTCCACTACATCACTTTCCAGATTGTTCCACTTCCTGACAACTCTGACTGAAGAAATACTTCCTAACATCCCTGTGATTCATCTGAGTTTTCAACTTCCAACTGTGACACCTTGTTGCTGTGTCCCATCTCTGGGACATCCTGTCTCTGTCCACCTTGTCTATTCCTCTTAGAATTTAGTATGTCATTATCATATCCCCCCCCCTCTCTCTCTTTCCTGTCTTCCAATATCATCAGGTCGATTTCCCTTAACCTCTCTTAGTACGACATGCCCCTTAGCTCCGGGACTAGTTTTGTTGCAAACCTTTGCATTTTCTCTAATTTCTTGATGTGCTTGACCAGGTGCAGTTCCAGACTTGTGCTGTGTTATGGAGCTATAGGACCCAACATGTATTTATGTATCTGTAACAGTTACTCTGGGATACCTAATTATATTGAATTGATGGGGACACAGCACTTAAATGGCCCTAAGGGAAAATCACCCTTAGGGACTGAGAGGCAGCTGTGTCAAGCCCATTTCTCTCAATATAATAGGTTATACTATAGACACACAAACACGCAATTTAAATAAGTAGTTTATAAAGTTGTATTTCTTTTGTTGCTTGGCAACAGTCTTGTAGCTGGTAGGACTTCTGGGTCCTTCTTTCTATTTTCTTGGACATTACGTGTGCCCCAGGGGTGAGTTTTATAACTTGTGGCCATCATACCCAGGGTGACTCAAGTGTGTCAAAACACTGGTTAGTCCAGAAGAAAGAAGGACAATTTGTCCAGATCCACCATGTGGGCTGTCTTAGTTGTATAGCCCTTGTGGTTTAGCGCTTCTTTTTGATTAATAATGGGCTGTCTTAGAAGAGCAGCTAAGGGGTTTTGAATATGTGAGTGCTGTAATTGTATATTCTGTACATATCTATTTAGAATACAGTTATATTTTTATAGTGGTAGTTTAAATAACCTGTGAAGAGGGCTGGTGAAAGGATATCAGAGAGAGAGGATGATCAATCATGTATGTATTACCATAGACATATAAGGCCTTTATATAAAAGCTACTCCACACTAGAACATGTAGTGAGAACCTTACTATCAAAGTAATAAGAGACAACAACATAACATGCTGCATACTTCAATATAGGACTGATGTACACGGTGTACAGAGTCTTGAATGACTCCTTACTGGAGTGTCTGAATGCTATTCTTAGGTTTGCTAGACGCCTCAATTCTGCAGTAGTTATTTGGTTGATGTGCACGTCAGATGTCCTTGATATTATACTCACCCCAAAATCCTTTTCCATGAGTAAGGTTTCTAGTCTTTGGCCACCTAGACTGTACTCTGTCTTTTGGCCACCTAGACTGTACTCTGTCTGTGGTTTTTGCCCTTCCCCAATCTTCATGACTTCACACTTGGTGGAGTTAAACTCTAGGAGCCAGTCGCTGACCAAGCTTGCAGCCTATCCAGGTCCCTTTGTAGTTCTACCTGGTCTTCATCTGATTGAATTGTCCTCATTAACTTTACACCATCTGTAAACAGGGACACTTGCGAGTGTATCCCTATCGGCATGTCATTTACATATAACCACAAACACCAGTCCTAGGACTGACCCCTGTGGAACCCCACTCATTACAAGTGCCCACTCTGACACCTCTATCACCTACCATGACTCGTTGCCTACCTGTCAGGCATTCTCTGATCCATTGCAGTGCCTTCCCTGATCCTCCAGCTTTTGCATTAATCTTTTGTGTGGAACTGTGTCAAAAGCTCGTTTACAGTCTAATAAAATGCACTCGACCCACCCCTCTCTCTTGTCTTACTCCCATCACCTTGTCATAGAACTCCAGTAGATTTGTGTCACAGGATTTCCTTTCCCCAAAACCATGTCGGTTGTCATGAATAATCTCATTCCTTTCTAGGTGCTCCACCAGTCTTCTCCAAGACTTTGCAAAATATACATGTCAGTGACACTGGTCTGTAGTTTAATGTTGCATGTCTGTCTCCTTTCTTAAAAACTGGGACTACATTTGCTGTCTTCCACACCTCAGGGAGTCGCCCTGTTTCAGTAGATGTGTTGAAGCTTGTCATTAGCGGCACACAGAGTGCCTCTGCTCCCTCTCTTAGGATCCATGGAGAGATGTCCAGCCCCATCGCACTTATGAGAGTAATTTTAAGACGACATTTCGGTCAAGTCACAGCTAAGGCGAGAAAAGTAGAGGTCTAGAGCCTGTGTGTAGGGGCATAGAAAGAAGGTAGTAGCAGTAGTGATAGTATTAGTAGTAGTAGCAGTGATAGCAGAGGTGATAAACTTGTTTAGTAATAGAAACGAATAATAATAATCATAATATATCTTGGGTATGACCACCTTAATTAAAGAAGCCATTAAATATCTCGAGAGAGGGTCATTAACATTAACTATCTGCTACAGTAACATCATTTACAGGCGTCAGCAACTCTGCATGTAACTACACATAAAACATTATTACATAAATTCATGCTAATTGTAATAACCATCATAACTTAAGTAATATATGTTAATGAGATGGGTGATGCTGTGTCCGGAAGTGACTGGTAAGAGATATAGTATTCACATGATCGTGTGTATAGAACGTTAATATTAGTATGTACAGGAGTTTACCAACATCTTAAAGAGGCCCAGGAGCTTTAGCTCAACACTCTTAAAGGAGCCTAACAACTTAACATTCTCAAAGAAGCCCAGAAGCTGTAGATCAACACCTTTGAGGCCCAGGAGATGTAGATCATCACCTTTGAGAGGTCCAGATGTAGATCAACACCTTCAAGAGAAACAAAAGCCACAGACCAATGCAGATATAGTCAGAAAACTAAGTGTATCTTGCACGACCCACGAAAGGCATCCCCCATATTGCACAACCCTAGTTCCTTCTACCTGAATAAATATATAATAGGCCCAGGTACACTTAAGTTCAATTTTCATACATAGTGTAAAGTGCTGACAATAGCCAACAAGAAAGGAATAGTGCAGAGAGTGACACAAGCTCCTAATGTAGATGAAGATCTAAAGAGAATCAGAAGCTTAGTAAGTTTATTTAGGTACAGTTACACAAATTATCATACAAACTGAAGAGGCATTCTGTATTTCTCACGTAGATCACTGTCCCATAATTCTCTAACACTAAGTTTGAAGCTGCTCACAAGTTGTAGGGGATGAGGTTTGGAAGTCACTTGAATCAGGAACTTATAATTTATCTAACAAGAATCAATACAGGTGAGCCATACAGTCCTTCACCTTAAAGCGCTTTTCAGTGGTTTTCGATTATACCCATTCTTCATTTATTCAGACTTCCTAAACTAAATATATTCACCACTCACTATATGCTAAGGATGAAAATATTTTAAAGTAATGTGTGCACTGTATATACATTTTTTAGACCTAGCTCTATTACTGACTTAATATATGATAGAGTCAACATGTTATCAGACTTTTATGTGCATCTGAATGTGAAAAAAGGCTGTTTCACCTTACAGCAATTTTTGCTTTACAGCAGTAGTCCGGAACCTAACCTGCTGTATAAGCAGGGCCCTCCTGTACAGCAGTAGCCTGGAACCTAACCTGCTGTATAAGCAGGGCCCTCCTTTACAGCAGTAGCCTGGAACCTAACCTGCTGTATAAGCAGGGCCTGTCTGTATTAAAAAAATTTCTGCATATGAATAATTTTTCTGTATAGGACAATAACAATGTCTCTCATTATAGGACTTTATTAAAATAGAATGGAAAAATACATGTTTGCATTAAACATCACTGTAACATAGGGATGTTCTCAGTGAATCACATAACGTGGAATGCCTAGTTATCTAGTATGTGAGCCCATGTGTGCAAAGTAATTGAGCAAAATACGTATAAATACAGTGGTACCTCGAATTTCGACCAGCTCCCAACTCGAACAATTATGTAAGTGTATTTTTGGGGTCTGAAATGGACTAATCTAATTTACATTATTCCTTATGGGAACAAATTCGCTCAGTCACGGCACTTGAACAGCCTTCTGGGACGCATTAAGTTCGTAACTTGAGGCACCAGTGTACTTACAATATTTTAATATCTCGCTGGGGAAGAATCCTTCCTCCATAAGCCATGCATGTCTTAAGAGGTGACTAAAATCCCCAGAACAAGGAGCTAGTAACCCCTTCTCCCATATAAAGAAAACTTTCATTTCTTCGTCTTTGGGGTCACCTTGCCTCGGTGGGAGACAGCCAATGTGTTTAAAAAAAATTTAATGGGATGTCAGCAGGATTTATAAAAAATTTACATTCCAGACCAATTAGGATGTCTAACACATTTTTAGACAATTCTTATTTGCATCAGGTTTCTTAATACATTTTCATATTAAAATATCCGAATAGTATGAAAAGCTTAATTCCAAAGAGAAAATTTCTAACACAGCTGATGATGTTGCAGGTGATGTTACCTGCAAGTGAATTAATGATGATTTCACCTGCTGCCCGATCTCCGACCAGACCTCCTGGTTGATGGTAAAATACATTCATCTATACAGGCATCATTCATTCTACTGATGAAGCTTACAACATGTGACAGCTGTAACCATCTTCTGCAAGTATATAAACACACCAAACCATGTAACAGGTGGGGTTTAAACCCATAGTGAGTGAGTTTAGGACTCACTTGCAAAAGGTTCAAACCCTACCTGTTTCATGGCTTGTTTACAATTATGTTATAACTTCCTTAATTATGAGTTATATAAACCCCGGTTTTACGACCTACATACAATAGAACCCCCATATCCACTGATTCGGTATCTGCAGTTCAAGTTATCCATGATTTACTGTGGCCCAAAAATAATCTCTTAATTTTGCATAATAATGGCCCCAAAGCACAAAAGTAGAGAAGCTGGCAGTTCTTCAAAGCCTAAGAGAAGCCGTGAAGTGTTTTCCATCAGTGAAAAAACTAAAATTCTCCACTTATTGTCCATAAATTATCAATTAAGCTTTATAACAGGTATGTATAGAACTTATATATAAGGTCTGCTACTATCTGCATTTTCAGTATCCATGGCAGGTCCTTGGAACTTACCCCCTGCAGATACGGGGATCCTGTGCTTTATACCTAGTGATTAACAAAATGCAAAATGTCATTTGAACTCAAGAGTGATGAACATAGTTTAAACTTCCTCCTGCCCATCAACCCCAACAATTAACCTCGACTAACCCTCCCTCTGACCACCACTTCACAGCCCAAATTACTAGCCAAGACCCTACGCACTCATTAACAATATCCATCATAAGAAAGGCTTTCAGAATTCTTAGATTCATTCAGGATAATATACACCACATACTGTATTTTCCAGCTTATAAAGTGTAAGTGCTGGCTTCTTGCTGGCACAATTTTTCCAAGCAGTTGTAACTTTGTTAAACAATTGCTAAAGATTAACCCAAAGCCTACATTTGACCCTGACCTTGAGCATATCAGACACAGGCTGATTTTCCAAGACTTTTTTGTGGGAAATAAAAGCAGGCCTTATATGTTGGAAAATACAGTACGTGAGGCTTATAATGAAGTAAGAGCCACCAGCAGGATTCACAGATGAAGCTGCACCAGCAAGGAATCTGCCAGATTTATCCTATGATATAAAAGCTAAATGGAGCAATTATTTTTCTTTTAATCAGGGGGAGTGCTAAACTATACATGTTGTATAGAAATTGCAGAATGGAAGCCATTAGTACACAAATAACCCGCACATAGCAGAAAGAAACTTACGACATTTGAGTCTAACTTAGACCATTAATAAGTTTATTCAGGTATACACATATACAGTTATATAGATTATCATACATAGCAGCATATGTGTAGAGAACCTGGGATAACCCAAAAAAAGTCAAAGTGACTTATTTCCATTGGGGTCCCATGATATTAAGTTTCTTTCTCTTATGTGCAGGTTCTTTGTTATTGCTCCAGTCATGTTATTGTTCCTTTTTATTCTTTAGGGAGATGTCAGAGTTTAATCCAAGGAAGGAGAGAATAAGGCAGAAAGTGTCCAAGAGGGTGTATATATTAGGATGGAGGGAAGGGGTAAAAGTAGTCTCATGAAGGTTTGGAGAGAATAGTAAAGGGGGTTTTAAGAGGTAGGGGCTTCAACATCCAGCAGTCATGTGTGAGCCTGTTAAACAAGCTTTTTTTTTTTGGGGGGGGGGGGATTGGGCACTACTGAAATGTGAATAGGGTAAAATTTATGAAGGAATATAGGGAAACAGGCTAGCTAACTTTGAGTCCTGGAGGTGGGAAGTACAGTACTTGTACTCCGAGAGATGGGTGATAATGTCGCAATTCAGAGAGATGTGGCACTTGTGCACTTCTGGTGAGACAGCTGACAAATGAGTATTAATGTATTTCCTTCTTTGGATCACCGTACTTTGAAGGGAGAAGGCTAATGCAGCAAAAAGACTAATTTTGAGGATAAATTTTAAAATTAACATCCAAGTGCCAGAAAAATGAAGTCTAGGAGGCCTGATCATAATTATACTAAGAGGCGATGACAGGTTAGACTGAGAGATGTGGGATCAACACCAATGGGCCAAACTGGAAGCTGAACACAGGAATGAACTATAAAAAAAAGTGCTTTTGAGTGGAAAGTGGCTAAATGGAATGGACTGGGGAAGGCGGTAGTGAGGTAAAATTCCATACACGAATTCAAATGTAAATATGACATTGTAGTATGTTAGTCTCACTTGATGATCAGTAGTTGACAAGGCCCAGGAGCTAGTGCTAAACTCCTGGAACACATGCAAGCTTGCCTGTCTTATCAACTTGTCAGTATTATATACCAGTCAGACTTGCTCGAGGACAAAACACTTTTTTTATGTTGGCAATATACACCTACCATCCGACTTACGACCGTGTTTTTTATGCCAAATTTCTGGGAAATAAACAATTAATTGTGTTGTACACAGTGTTTATCCTAAACCTTACAGTATAAAATACAGTACTAACAGCATAAAAAGTAAAGTAAAACATGAAATACCAAAATAAAACAAAATAAAGTCATTACAAAAATTTTTTTTTTTTTTTTATTATCACACTGGCCGATTCCCACCAAGGCAGGGTGGCCCGAAAAAGAAAAACTTTCACCATCATTCACTCCATCACTGTCTTGCCAGAAGGGTGCTTTACACTACAGTTTTTAAACTGCAACATTAACATTATTCAGTAGTAAAGTTCGGCTTACGACCGGTTTCTCGGAACCGAACTCGGTCGTAAGTCGGATGGTAGGTGTATTAAATTTCTGACATGATGTGCTTGTATTCCTTTTGGTCTCTTTGCATCTTCTTGAAAACTGCATATTTCTGGTTGTGGTACCTGAGTAAATAAGAATAAGACACTGTTAGTGTATTACAGTAGTTAATAAAAATTTGGTTTGCTTTTTTTTTTTTTTGTCTGTTTTAGGAGCTTAACTGTGTTCCTGTAGATGGACTAGATTTCTAGCTGTCTGACCAATGTTTTCCCAGTCACAACCTTCAAATCAAAAAGTTATTTCTTTGCAAAGGTTACAATGTGTGTTTACATTTCATAATTTGATTGGTACAAAGAAAGCCCACTATCATGCTGAGGTATTTCGGGCAGACTTAACCTAATACAGTGGACCCCCGGTTTACGATATTATTTCATTCCAGAAGTATGTTCAGGTGCCAGTACTGACCGAATTTGTTCCCATAAGGAATATTGTGAATTAGATTAGTCCATTTCAGACCCCCAAACATACACATACAAACGCACTTACATAATTGGTCGCATTGGGAGCTGATCGTAAACCGGGGGTCCACTGTACTTAGACTACACAGGTGAAGAGCAGTAGATTACAAATATACAACATTTTACTTTATTATTAATATGAGGTAGTACAATTTGTGATACAGACATACATTTTTAAGTTTGTAATAATGGCATAATAGTTAAGGAATAATAAAATATTTGGGAGAGTTGCTTCAAATTTGGTTAAAGATTAGTATAGTGTGGGTTTGGTTGTTATTGAGAGATAAGATGATTTTTATGTATAATTCTAAATTGATTTGTGGGCAGGGGACCTCTTGCTGCTTCAGGCAAAGAGTTCCAGACCTTCATGTGCATTGCATTTCTGCATATTGTGAGACTGACACGAGGGATGTCAAAAAGTGTTTTGTGCCTCGTGTTATGCTGAAGCTGTCTAGGAGGAGTTAGGGTGGAGGGTTGATATTGGAATTTAATGTTCTGTATATGTATATAGTAGGCACAATAATAAGTATGTATATTTTGTATTTTAAGCAAGTTCAAGCATTTGAAGAGTGGTGGGGTGTATTGTCTGGCACAGGAGTTTGTGATCATCTTCACAGCAGCTTTTTGCTGGGTTATTGAAGGTTGAAAGTGATTGGCTGTGGTAGATCACCAAGCACAAATACCATAGGTGAGGTAAGGGTATATTAGAGAGTGATATAGTAAGGAGCACCATTTGGGGTACATAGTACCGTATCTTGGAAATTTTCTTAGTTATACGCTGGATGTGGGTTTGGAATTTAAGATTACAGTCAAGGTAGAAATTTGTCCTTAGTGTGTCTGTAATGGGTGAACCAGTTATGAATATATTTAGCGCTCTGGTCACCAGGAGGTCTGTACACCACTACACCATTAGGCCCAGTTAAGTCTTGTATGGTTTCATAGTGACTACCTCAGTGTCAGTGCTAGAATTCTGAAGGATTGGTATTAATTAATTTTACACTATAGCGAAATTCACAGTAATCAAGACCTAGTTGTATAGGATAACTTTATTTGCTGTGCTGTTGGTACATAATGTCTTTGGTTAATTTTTCAGTTCTTGGCTGTTTCCCACCAAGGCAGGGCAGCTCAAAAAAGAAGAAACACTTTCAACATCACTGTCTTGCCAGAGGTGCACCTACAGTTCAAAAACTGCAACATATCTACACCCTCCTTCGAAGTGCAAGAACTATATTTCCCACCTCCAGCACTGCAACACCCCCACCCATCCTTCAGAGTGCTGGAACTGTACTTCTTACCTTCAGGAGACCAAAAAAATGTCAAATTTAGAATATTAAAATAGCAGCAATTAACCCGTAAACGGTCCAAACGTATATATACGTTTTTTCAACTTTTGAAAGTATATAAAAAAAGTAGATCTTCTTTTTGTTTTTTTTACATTTGAAAATGTGTAAAAAAAAATCTGATCAACTTTTTTTTTTTGGTTATATTTGAAAATATGTAAAAAAAACGTAGATCTACTTTTGTAGCACTTGTGAACGTAGATCTGCTTTTGTACTACACATGTGAACGTAGATCTGCTTTTGTAGCACTACATAGATCTGCTTTTGTAGCACTACACATGTGAACGTAGATCTGCTTTTGTAGCACTACACATGTGAACGTAGATCTGCTTTTGTAGCACTACACATGTGAACGTAGATCTGCTTGGACCGTTTACGGGTTAAAAGAAACCTGTTCCATTATTACTATAAGGAACTGATTTAATATACGAATAAGGGGAAGGTGGTGGCTGGTAATAATGACTGTGGTGGTAGAGATGAGATCATTTTGCTATTATTGTAACAACAGACTTTGTGTTGAAAATGGTGTGAAATGTCGACAAGTTGAAGATTAAGGCATATGTGCAACAGTTGGGTATCTTTATGAAGCGTTTCACTTACACAGTGGGCTTCTTCAGTCAAATACAGAGGAAGAAGGTGTAGTAGTGAAATAATGATGATGTAATCAGTCCATCAACCTTGGAGAAAAAGGATTTGATATGGTCAGTCCCTCAGCCTGGAATAGAGTTCAACTCCATGGTCAAATTAAATCCTTAGAATAAAACCCCACCAAAAAATGTATAGTGTACCACAAAAAGCCAAATTAGCTACAGACCCTAGTCAAAGTTATACATATCACCAACCTCCCCATATTTTGAATATCCTTATACTCTTTAACCCTTTAAATAATCATACCAGCACATTTTTTTTTTTTTTTATTATCACACCGGCCGATTCCCACCAAGGCAGGGTGGCCCGAAAAAGAAAAACTTTCACCATCATTCACTCCATCACTGTCTTGCCAGAAGGGTGCTTTACACTACAGTTTTTAAACTGCAACATTAACACCCCTCCTTCAGAGTGCAGGCACTGTACTTCCCATCTCCAGGACTCAAGTCCGGCCTGCCGGTTTCCCTGAATCCCTTCATAAATGTTACTTTGCTCACACTCCAACAGCACGTCAAGTATTAAAAACCATTTGTCTCCATTCACTCCTATCAAACACGCTCAAGAATGCCTGCTGGAAGTCCAAGCCCCTCGCACACAAAACCTCCTTTACCCCCTCCCTCCAACCCTTCCTAGGCCGACCCCTACCCCGCCTTCCTTCCACTACAGACTGATACACTCTTGAAGTCATTCTGTTTCGCTCCATTCTCTCTACATGTCCGAACCACCTCAACAACCCTTCCTCAGCCCTCTGGACAACAGTTTTGGTAATCCCGCACCTCCTCCTAACTTCCAAACTACGAATTCTCTGCATTATATTCACACCACACATTGCCCTCAGACATGACATCTCCACTGCCTCCAGCCTTCTCCTCGCTGCAACATTCATCACCCACGCTTCACACCCATATAAGAGCATTGGTAAAACTATACTCTCATACATTCCCCTCTTTGCCTCCAAGGACAAAGTTCTTTGTCTCCACAGACTCCTAAGTGCACCACTCACTCTTTTTCCCTCATCAATTCTATGATTCACCTCATCTTTCATAGACCCATCCGCTGACACGTCCACTCCCAAATATCTGAATACGTTCACCTCCTCCATACTCTCTCCCTCCAATCTGATATTCAATCTTTCATCACCTAATCTTTTTGTTATCCTCATAACCTTACTCTTTCCTGTATTCACCTTTAATTTTCTTCTTTTGCACACCCTACCAAATTCATCCACCAATCTCTGCAACTTCTCTTCAGAATCTCCCAAGAGCACAGTGTCATCAGCAAAGAGCAGCTGTGACAACTCCCACTTTGTGTGTGATTCTTTATCTTTTAACTCCACGCCTCTTGCCAAGACCCTCGCATTTACTTCTCTTACAACCCCATCTATAAATATATTAAACAACCACGGTGACATCACACATCCTTGTCTAAGGCCTACTTTTACTGGGAAAAAATTTCCCTCTTTCCTACATACTCTAACTTGAGCCTCACTATCCTCGTAAAAACTCTTCACTGCTTTCAGTAACCTACCTCCTACACCATACACTTGCAACATCTGCCACATTGCCCCCCTATCCACCCTGTCATACGCCTTTTCCAAATCCATAAATGCCACAAAGACCTCTTTAGCCTTATCTAAATACTGTTCACTTATATGTTTCACTGTAAACACCTGGTCCACACACCCCCTACCTTTCCTAAAGCCTCCTTGTTCATCTGCTATCCTATTCTCCGTCTTACTCTTAATTCTTTCAATTATAACTCTACCATACACTTTACCAGGTACACTCAACAGACTTATCCCCCTATAATTTTTGCACTCTCTTTTATCCCCTTTGCCTTTATACAAAGGAACTATGCATGCTCTCTGCCAATCCCTAGGTACCTTACCCTCTTCCATACATTTATTAAACAATTGCACCAACCACTCCAAAACTATATCCCCACCTGCTTTTAACATTTCTATCTTTATCCCATCAATCCCGGCTGCCTTACCCCCTTTCATTTTACCTACTGCCTCACGAACTTCCCCCACACTCACAACTGGCTCTTCCTCACTCCTACAAGATGTTATTCCTCCTTGCCCTATACACGAAATCACAGCTTCCCTATCTTCATCAACATTTAACAATTCCTCAAAATATTCCTTCCATCTTCCCAATACCTCTAACTCTCCATTTAATAACTCTCCTCTCCTATTTTTAACTGACAAATCCATTTGTTCTCTAGGCTTTCTTAACTTGTTAATCTCACTCCAAAACTTTTTCTTATTTTCAACAAAATTTGTTGATAACATCTCACCCACTCTCTCATTTGCTCTCTTTTTACATTGCTTCACCACTCTCTTAACCTCTCTCTTTTTCTCCATATACTCTTCCCTCCTTGCATCACTTCTACTTTGTAAAAACTTCTCATATGCTAACTTTTTCTCCCTTACTACTCTCTTTACATCATCATTCCACCAATCGCTCCTCTTCCCTCCTGCACCCACTTTCCTGTAACCACAAACTTCTGCTGAACACTCTAACACTACATTTTTAAACCTACCCCATACCTCTTCGACCCCATTGCCTATGCTCTCATTAGCCCATCTATCCTCCAATAGCTGTTTATATCTTACCCTAACTGCCTCCTCTTTTAGTTTATAAACCTTCACCTCTCTCTTCCCTGATGCTTCTATTCTCCTTGTATCCCATCTACCTTTTACTCTCAGTGTAGCTACAACTAGAAAGTGATCTGATATATCTGTGGCCCCTCTATAAACATGTACATCCTGAAGTCTACTCAACAGTCTTTTATCTACCAATACATAATCCAACAAACTACTGTCATTTCGCCCTACATCATATCGTGTATACTTATTTATCCTCTTTTTCTTAAAATATGTATTACCTATAACTAAACCCCTTTCTATACAAAGTTCAATCAAAGGGCTCCCATTATCATTTACACCTGGCACCCCAAACTTACCTACCACACCCTCTCTAAAAGTTTCTCCTACTTTAGCATTCAAGTCCCCTACCACAATTACTCTCTCACTTGGTTCAAAGGCTCCTATACATTCACTTAACATCTCCCAAAATCTCTCTCTCTCCTCTGCATTCCTCTCTTCTCCAGGTGCATACACGCTTATTATGACCCACTTCTCGCATCCAACCTTTACTTTAATCCACATAATTCTTGAATTTACACATTCATATTCTCTTTTCTCCTTCCATAACTGATCATTTAACATTACTGCTACCCCTTCCTTTGCTCTAACTCTCTCAGATACTCCAGATTTAATCCCATTTATTTCCCCCCACTGAAACTCTCCTACCCCCTTCAGCTTTGTTTCGCTTAGGGCCAGGACATCCAACTTCTTTTCATTCATAACATCAGCAATCATCTGTTTCTTGTCATCCGCACTACATCCACGCACATTTAAGCAACCCAGTTTTATAAAGTTTTTCTTCTTCTCTTTTTTAGTAATTGTATACAGGAGAAGGGGTTACTAGCCCATTGCTCCCGGCATTTTAGTCGCCTCATACGACACGCATGGCTTACGGAGGAAAGATTCTTTTCCACTTCCCCATGGACAATAGAAGAAATAAAAAAGAACAAGAGCTATTTAGAAAAAGGAGAAAAACCTAGATGTATGTATATATATATATGCATGTGCGTGTCTGTGAAGTGTGACCAAAGTGTTAGTAGGAGTAGCAAGATATCCCTGTTATCTTAGCGTGTTTATGAGACAGAAAAAGAAACCAGCACATATGAACAATAATTCCTTAAAGCACGAGTCAGTAAATGAAAAAAAACCAAGATCAGCAAACCTTGGAGCTAAAATACTTATTATCACCCCTAACTGTTTTAAAGTAAATAAGGCAATAATTTTCTTTAAATCAAACTCAAAATTAGCCCCCAACCCCACCATGAACATTGTCAACAAGAGATAATTAACCTGTAAATGGTCCAAGCAGATCTACATTCACATGTGTAGTGCTACAAAAGTAGATCTAAGTTTTTTTATATTTCAAATATAACAAAAAAAAGTAGATGAAAGTTTTTTTACACTTTTTCAAATGTTGAAAAAACGTATATATACGTCTGGACTGTTTACGGGTTAATAAAAAAGTCTGAATAGAAGAGCCTCGCTAAACTAAAGTAAAATATAAACACCAGCCGTCACTAAAGTCAAAGAACGAACCAAAGCTGAAACTGGTGTATGTGCGGGCAACCAGGCTGAGAACGGAATTTAAATTCTCTTAGTTATAGCCGCCACACATACAAAAATCATCACCCAAATACTCCGTGTAAAAAATATAATTCCAACCCCCTAATATGATTAACAAAGAAATCCCTACATCCCCCACACGATTCAGCAACACCGTTAACATTACCAGTCTTCTCATTCTGTTAATAAATCACTAACACATAACTCAAACCCAACCAATCTCAGCCCAGGAGAATCCTAATTAAATTGGGCCTAATAATCAAAGTCTCTGTGGATAAAAGAAAATAAAAAAATAAATATATGAACTGATTATACCTTTTATCACCATCCATATAATCCCCCTATAGTACATCACCATAAAAGAAATAAATAAAATGACCTCTAAGAATAAAGTCCTAACCCAATCATAAAGTTGCCACAACAGAGGATGAGTTTAAAAAAATAATTTCCCACTCAAACCAGAACTTAACCTCACAAAAATTAATGCTATAAATAATAAAAATACTAATCTCACTCAGACCATGGAGCTAAGCTCTTCTCCAGGCTGACGGGTTGATTACATCTTCATTTTACTACTACACTTTGCTTCCTCTGTATTGGACTGAAGAAGCTCACGGTGTAAGCAAAACAAAACGCTTCATCAATAAAGTGACTCGACTGTTGTGCATCTTAATCTTCAACAGACTTTGTCTGTTGTCTTATATTTCCAAAGTCTGTTAAATCGAGGACTTATTTTCATGGAAAACTCGAGGGATCATACAGTGCCTAGGGATGAAAATTAGACACGTGCAACATCTCGGTATCTTTATTGTAGATGTTTCGTCATCCAGTGGCTTTCTCAATACAAATTCAAGGACATAAATGGAAGACAGTAGTACTATATACAAAAGATGAGGTAGAGACTCCCTCAGCCTTAAGAATAAGAATAAAATCTTTTATTTTGACATGATACATGGTTGTACAAAGGAATATAATAGTTGGGTGTACATGCCAAAAGCCCCTTTATATGTAGAGCATTTCAGGCAAAACTTAAAAATTAACTTAAGATTAAGAAGGCAATAATAGTTCAGCTGGTCATTAGATAAGTTACAGTGAGTACAAAAGAATTTAATATTTTATTAGGTAATGCTACATGGCTCTGACAAGTCTAGTAGAGAATAATTATACTATTGAATTACTTTATAAAGATTACAGTACTACAATAGAACAATTTACAATATGATGTATTACAATTTAGTACTATTTAAAACAATGAAATATAGACATCCTAATTTTGTAGTACAGTAGTGGGTAAGCGGTTGAGCAATCCTCAGCACAATATGAGTAGCTGGTAGGTATTACGTATGGTTTGTCTGGGTGATGAGGTAATTTCTTAGTAGGGCCTTAAACTGATTTGCAGACAGGGATCCTTTAGTGTGTTCTGGCAATGAATTCCAGATCTTCGGGCCCTTTACATGCATAGCATTTTTGCATAGGGAGAGATGGACATGGCTGTGTGTTCCGTTATAGTTATCAAGGAGGACTTTATATTTGAGTATAGTGTATGTAGTAGGCACAATAATACGTGTGGATGTTTTGTATATTAAGCAAGTTAAGACTATTGAAAAGTGGTAGTGTGTGTTGTCTAATGCAGGAGTTAGTAATGAATTGCACTGCAGATTTTTGTTGAGTTATCAAAGGCTTAAGGTGATTTGCTGTGGTTGAGCCCCATGCACAAATACCATAGGCGAGGGTTTCGGGGGTTAACACCCCAGTGGCCCAGTCTGAGACCAGGCCTCATGGTGAATCAGGGCCTGATCAACCAGGCTGTTACTGCCCAGTTGGTCAAGTACTGACTATAGGTGCCTGTCCAGTGCCTTCTTGAAGACAGCCAGGGGTCTATTGGTAATGCCCCTTATGTATGCCGGGAAGCAATTTAACAGTCTTGGGCCCCGGACACTTACTGTGTTGTCTTTCAGTGTACTTGTGGCGCCCCTGCTTTTCATTGGAGAAATGTTGCATCTCCTGCCGAGTCTTTTGCTTTAACATGGAGTGATTTTTGTGTGCAGGTTTGGTACCAATCCCTCCAGGACATTCCAAGTGTATATTATCATATATCTCTCACCTGCATTCGAGGGAACACAGATCAAGGACCTTCAACTGTTCCCAGTAGTTTAGGTGCCTTATCGCACTTATGTGTGCCATGAAAGTTCTTTGTACACTCTCCAGGTCTGCAATGTCACCAGTATTCCAGCCTAGAGAGCACAAGCGATTTGAAGAGAATCATCATGGGCTTGGCATCCCTAGTTTTGAAGGTTCTCATTATCCATCCTATCATTTTCCTAGTGGATGAGGTAGATACATTGTTGTGGCTCTTGAAGGCGAGGGTAAATGAGTGGTACAGAGCAAGAAGAGCTGATTGGGGTGCATAGTACAGTATCTTTGAAAGGATGCCTACTGTTTTGGAGAATTTCGTGGAAATTTGCAACTGCAGTCAAGGTGGAGACCTAGAAATATGCCCTCTGTCTGTTTAAAAATGGGTGAACCATTTATCAATATATTTAGCTGTACATTTGAAACTCAGTTTCCCAATAGCATGAAATAGGTTTTGTCTATATTGAGAGTAAGTTTGTTGGTGGTCATCCAATTAGATATTTTTAGTAGTTCGGCATTTATAGTGTCTGTTAGTATGGTTGGTAATAAAAGGGTTTAAGGAGATTAGATGCATTTGGTAGGCCATTGATGTAAATGAGAGAGAGAAGTGGGCCAAGGACACTCCCCTGTGGGACTCCAACAAGAATAGGTTGTGTAGTGAAGCTGGCTCCATTTGTGTATACATACTGGGTTATATTGCTAAGATAAGATTTTAGGTAATCGAGAGAGTGTCCTCTGACCCGGTAATGTTCAAGTTTTAGGTGCAAATGGTCATGGTCAACTGTATCAACAGCTTTTTGCAAGTCTATGAAAAGTCCTAGAGGAAATTCATTTTTTCAAGTGCACAATATGTATAATAGCATCATTAGTACAGTGGACCCCCGGTTTGTGATATTAATCCATTCTTGAGAGCTCATCGTAAACCAAAATTATCGAAAAGCGAATCAATTTTCCCATAAGAAATAATGGAAATCAAATTAATCCATGCAAGACACCCAAAAGTATAAAAAAAAAAAATGTACCACATGAAATATTAAGTTTAATGCACACAAACTGAAGAAGACATGCACAGTTTGTAGTACTCTACTAACAATAGAATACATGACACTTACCTTTAATGAAGATCTGGTGATGATTGATGGGATGGAAGGAGGGGAGAGTGTCGAACTTACTGTTTAGAAGGGGAATCCCCTTCCATTAGGACTTTAGGTAGCAAGTCCTTTTCCAGGGTTACTTCCTTTCTTCTTTTAATGCCACTAAGACCAGCTTGAGAGTCACTGGACTTCTGTCATACAACATATCTGTCCATAGAGGCCTGTACCTCTTGTTCCTTTATGACTTTCCTAAAGTGGTTCACAACATCGTCATTGTACAGGTTGCCAACACGGCTTGCAGTAGCTGTGTCAGGGTGATTTTGATCAAAAAAGGTTTGCACTTCAAGCCACTTTGCACACATTTCCTTAATCTTTGAAGTAGGCAACGTTTTCAATTTCTTTATCCCCTCCTCCGAAGCAGTTTCCTCAGGTCTGGCCTCTTGCTGTTGAAGATGATCTACCAGCTCATCAGTGCTTAGTTCGTCATTGTCCTCCTCCAACCCCAAGGACTTCCCCAATGCCACAATGGATTCCTCAACTGGTATAGGATTCCCAGGGTTAGCCTCAAACCCTTCAAAATCCCTTTTGTCTACACATTCTGGCCACAGATTTCAAGGTCCCCTTAGTCACTCCCTCCCAAGCCTTACCTATAAGGTTTACACAATTGAGGATATTAAAGTGATCCTTCCAAAACTCTTTGAGTCAATAGTGTCTGTGGTCACTTCAAAGCACCTTTCAAACATAGCTTTTGTGTACAGTTTCTTGAAGTTTGAAATGGGCTGCAGGAGAGGAGTGGTATTAGGAGGCAAAAACTTGACCTTAATGAAGCTCATGTCCCCAGAAAGTCGCTCTGCCAAGTCTGTAGGATGACCAGGGGCATTGTCTAATTTCTTTAAAATTAGGTAATTTTTCACATTGGGGGCAAATGCATGGTGTAACCAGTCAGAAAAAGTCCCTAGTGACCCATGCCTTACTGTTTGCCCTCCACAGCACACACACAAATTAGCCTTGAGGATATTCTTTTGCCTGAACGCTCTGGGAGTTTCTGAGTGATACACCAATAAAGGCTTCACTTTGCAATCACCACTAGCATTGGCACACATCAGAAGAGTAAGCCTGTCTTTCATAGGCTTATGTCCTGGGAGTGCCTTTTCCTCCTAAGTAATGTAGGTCCTGCTTGGCAATTTCTTCCAAAACAGGCCTGTTTCGTCGCAATTAAACACTTGTTCAGGTTTCAAGTCTTCACTGTCTATGTAATCCTTGAATTCATTCACATATTTTTCAGCTGCTTTATGGTCCAAACTGGCAGCCTCACCATGCCTAATCACACTATGTATGCCACTACGATTCTTAAATCTTTCAAACCAACCTTTAATTCACCACTAGTTGCAGGCAATTTCTTTAGCAAATCGTCATGCAACTGCCTAGCCTTTTCACAAATGATCGCTTGAGAGATGCTATCTGTTTTTCATTTATCCACACCAATAACAGTCTCTCAACATCTTCTAACACTTGCGGTCGCTGTTTCGTAATCACAGTTACACCTTTTGCAACAACAGCTTCCTTGATTGCTGTTTTCCTGGTCACTATAGTAGAGATGGTTGATTGGGGTTTTGTATACAACCTGGCCAGCTCCGACACACACACTCCAATTTTGTACTTTGCAATTATCTCTTTCTTCGTTTCAATAGTCATTAACACCCTTTTTGTGCAAGAAAGGTATAAAATATCGACAATATGAAAGTTAAGACACATGTGCAACATCTGGAAATCTTTATTGTAGACGTTTCGCCATCCAGTGGCTTTATCAATACAGATTCTAGGACATAATAAGAAGACAGTAGAACTATATACAAAACATGAGGCAATCAGTCCCTCAGCCTTGGAGTTAGTGTTCACAGCATCGTGGTGGAGGAGAATCTGGAGCAAAGGCAAGAAGACTGGCGGTTATATAGGCGTCAGTGGATAGGGACGGGCAGCAGACGAGGGCAAAGTCACTGGTAGGCGGGATTCCCCAGTGGAAGTAGGTCCTTCCCAAAGAGATGGGTTAGTTGCAGCAGCCGTGAAAGACATCTTGTAGATGTCCTTCACGGCTGCTGCAACTAACCCATCTCTTTGGGAAGGACCTACTTCCACTGGGGAATCCCGCCTACCAGTGACTTTGCCCTCGTCTGCTGCCCGTCCCTATCCACTGACGCCTATATAACCGCCAGTCTTCTTGCCTTTGCTCCAGATTCTCCTCCACCACGATGCTGTGAACACTAACTCCAAGGCTGAGGGACTGATTACCTCATGTTTTGTATATAGTTCTACTGTCTTCTTATTATGTCCTAGAATCTGTATTGATAAAGCCACTGGATGGCGAAACGTCTACAATAAAGATATCCAGATGTTGCACATGTGTCTTAACTTTCAACACCCTTTTTCTCGAAGGGTTGGCACTAGAAGCTTTCTTGGGGCCCATGGTGACTTTTGCAGAAACAAGCACCAAAAACACTGTGATAATATGGAATGTACCCTTAGATGCGAGCACACTGGCATACACAGGGCAGTTCAAGCCACACGTGGACACGTCATGTATACCAGGTTTTTTAACGGGAACCGAGGCAAAATTTTTGCGTTAAAATGTATCGAATACCGGAGGCATCGCGAACCGGGGGTCCACTGTACTATTTTTTGGTCTGAACCCAAACTGACAAGGGTTGAGTATGTTGTGGGGTACAAAGTAGGAGTAGACTTGTTCGTGAATTAATTTTTTGAAGATTTTAGATAGTACGAGCAAGTTTGATATAGGCCTATAGTTGTTCAATTCAGTTGGATCACCTCCTTTGAGGATTGGGGTGACCGTTACCATCTTGAGTATGGATGGGAAGGTGGAAGATTCACTTTATTTG
This sequence comes from Cherax quadricarinatus, assembly GCF_038502225.1. Taxonomy (NCBI): domain Eukaryota; kingdom Metazoa; phylum Arthropoda; class Malacostraca; order Decapoda; family Parastacidae; genus Cherax; species Cherax quadricarinatus. The sequence continues at coordinate 32,346 of NW_027197562.1, forward strand.
TTAAAAAGAGTTGCAGTAATTGGTGACAACACATGAGGAGCTTTTTTATACATGAGTGGTGGTAAGTTATTTAGGTGTCCTGCCTTGTTCTTTAGTGTTTTGATAAGTGAGAGTGCAGTTTGTTGGGGCTAAAAATAGAGTACAGGTCTCCCTCAACATTTGCAAGGGTTAGGGGATCAAGAGCCTCGCGAATGTTGAAAAACTGTGAATGTTTGGTGCCCCAATATATTGTAGGGAAATATATTACAATACTGCTTCCTTAACTTGTTGAACCATGAATAATCATAAAATACATGAAAACGTCATAAATTGTACTAAATATATACATGTTATGCTTTAATAATGTATGTTATTTAATAACATGTATATTATTAAATACCACAGACTCCACCACTGCGAGTCCCTACTACCCTCCCTCCGACCCCTGCAACTGGCAGCCAGCCCTCCCACCACTCAGTGTGGTGAGTGTTTTGTTTGTTCATTATTTGCTATTAAACTACAGAATAAATAATGTAAACCCATTCATGACTGCATATTGGAATAGGTATTAGACGGTGACATCATGTGTTTACTCTTGAACACAGCAAAGAATCGAACATTTCTGCTATTGCTAATAATAACAATAGTAATAGTAATAATTACGATATAATTGAAGAAGGAAATTGTACAAAAATACGAGGGAGTGGTTGACACATCGTCAGTGTGACTTTGCTTATGCTGGAGTGAACATTAGTCTCCCTGCTCTTCCAAACATTTCACAATAATTCAGCGGTATTTAATAACATATATGTTATAAATAATAATAGTACATGTTATTATTAATAACATGTATTATTATTAACTTTTTTTTTTTTTTCAACAAGTCGGCCGTCTCCCACCGAGGCAGGGTGACCCAAAAAAGAAAATACATTCATCATCATTCAACACGTTCACCACACTCACACATTATCACTGCTTTTGCAGAAGTGCTCAGAATACAACAGTTTAGAAGCATATACATATAAAGATACACAACATATCCCTCCAAACTGCCAATATCCCAAACCCCTCCTTTAAAGTGCAGGCATTGTACTTCCCATCCGACTATATGAAAATAACCGGTTTCCCTGAATCCCTTCACTAAATATTACCCTGCTCACACTCCAACAGATCGTCAGGTCCCAAGTATCATTCGTCTCCATTCACTCCTATCTAACACGCTCATGCACGCTTGCTGGAAATCCAAGCCCCTCGCCCACAAAACCTCCTTTATGCTCTCCCCTCCCCCATCTTTCCAACCCTTTCGAGGATGACCCCTACCCCTCCTTCCTTCCCCTATAGATTTATATGCTTTCCATGTCATTCTACTTTGATCCATTCTCTCTAAATGACCAAACCACCTCAACGACCCCTCTTACTAATGCTTTTATTAACTCCACACCTTCTCCTAATTTCCACACTCCGAATTTTCTGCATAATATTTACTCCACACATTGCCCTTAGACAGGACATATATGTTATAAATAATAATAGTACATATTATTAATAACATGTATGTTATTAAATACCATTGCCTCAATCACTGCCTCTACCACTCCAGTCACACTCAATCTACAAGCACCAAACACAATGAATTATTGTCTAATACCTGTCCGAATAGCCATTCCAATATGCAGTCATGAATGGGTTTACATTATTTATACTGTAGCTTAATAGCAAATAATGAACAAACAAAACACTCACCACACTGAGTGGTTGGAGGGCTGGCTGCCAGTTGCGGGGGTAGTAGGGACTCGCAGGTGGCGGGAAACTTAAATATGATTTGGCGGCTGGGAATTCGCGAATGTGTGAAGCCCGTGAAAGTTGAGGGAGACCTGTATTTGGGTAGTTGCCAGTGAGGTAGTCTTCCGGCTGAATGTTTGAATTTGGGATTTTACTTGCTAGCTTTGTTCCCATGGTCAAGAAAAAGACATTAAATTTGTTGGCAGTATCGGTTGGCTGAAGGGGAGGGTCTTCTAGTATAGTTAAGTTAATCATTCTATTCTGTGACAGCTTTTTAGACCTTCAGATAAGGTGTTCCAGGTCTTTTTCATATTACCTTTTATGTCATGAAATCTGTTTTCATAATACAGTTTTTTGATCTCCTTATTAGATTGGTTAATACTGACAAGTAATGTTTTTGCAAGATCCTTTATTAGACCCATTCTGTACTGTTTTTCATCAATAGATTTGAAGATGCTGTTTAGTGTCTACTGTGCTCTGCTTAGTTTTTATTGGGCAATGTATGTTATAGAGATTTTGGGATTTTTGTAAAAAATATTAACATATTCAAAACCAAAATTGTCTGCTAGCTTGTTTTGCCAGTCAGTGTCACTTAATGCTGAAATAGTTAACAAATGACTCATGTAGTCGGAAGGTGATCTTAGTTGTGTCCTGGGGCAGTTTACATAAGTTGGGATAGTGGTGTTATCTGTGCTTTTAATGGGGATATAGTGTTTGTCCAGATATGGTCTAGTAAGGAGGAATTTGTCTCAGAGATTCTTGTAGGTAGAAGCAAGCAGCTGTTCATAGTGTTTGTGGGTCATGGATGAGATTTATGTTGAAGTGGTGTGTGTTCATCTCTGCGCTGGTTATCATGTTTCTTAGTTTTCACTAAAGGAGTAAATATTGGAGTGAGGTTTTTCAAGGTCTTTGGATTTAAATTTAGCATATTCATCCCTTGTGCAAGTAGAATTTATACATTCTAGTTCATCAGAGTAGTATATAGCTGTTCCATCTCCTAATTGGTTTGGCTGTTTACCTGGAGAGAGTTCCGGGGGTCAACGCCCCCGCGGCCCGGTATGTAACATCATGTTTTAGCGAGAGTAATGATATTATTATAATCAAAAAGAAGCGCTAAGCCACAAGGGCTATACAGAAGAGAGACTAATGATAGACATACAATTGAATACTATTATATTATTGTTGGCACTAGGTACTGTCTTAGCCTGACTAGCAGTGTAATAAAGTTGTTAGGATCATGTGTGTCATTTAATAAGAGGTTAATGTCAGGGTCGATATTTGCAATCACATGACTAATGACGGATTAACAATGTTGGTGTGAAGAACACCATAGTCTTGAAGAATCTGGAGCCAGATGGTAAGGGACGAATAGCAAAGGCATTGTCACTGGTAGGTGGGATTCCCCAGTGGAAGTAGGTCATACCAGAGAGACAGGTTAGAAGTAGTGTAAATGTCCTCTGAACCAAGATTCCATGATGTTGCACAGTCTGACACCAACTCCAAGGCTGAGGGATTGATTACCCCATCTTTTGTATACAGTACTACAATTATGGCCTTGAATTTGTATTGATAAAGCCACTGGGTAGTGAAAGATCTAAAATAAAGATACCCAGATGTTGCACATGTCTAATTTTCATCTTGTTGGTACTGTATACCATTCAGAATAAATCAGGTTTCATCTCAGGAAAAGAATAATGACTAGTGCCTTAGATCAAGAATCCTCCACCAGCCTTTCAGTGCAAGTGTAGATACAAAATAGTCATGAAACCCACCTCTGCATATCTTTCTGAGGTTCGTAAACCTGTGCTTCTCCTGCCATTGCAATAGCTGCTGCAGTAAGGTCAGCATAGTCACCAGAAGCAGCCGCTGCAAGCATGCTGGCTCCCAGCAACACAGACTGCTGTTCTTCAGGGATAAGTACAGGAACGCCTGTCACATGTTAAGATTGCATTTAATTAATAGAATTATGTATATGAAAAAATGATGATACTTGTCCAATTTTCTCTTGAAAACTTTTAGACTTGTTCGAGCATTGTTTCTGATACAGAGTTCCTTTATTGTGCCCACTGTACTTCCATATCTCTTGCTCCATCAGTGTGCAGATTTGGGACCAGGCCCTCGAGTACTTCTCTCCTCTGCGTACATATTGAAGACTTTCCCAGTCATTTAATTACTGGGAATGCCTTAAACTCTTGAATATATACTCACTGGAGCAGAGGAGAGAGAAATGATAATGTATACCTGGAAGATACTCAAGGGCCTAGTCCCAAATCTGCACACTGCCATAAAAAAAAAATGCTGAAGAGATATGGGAAGAAAAGTAAGATAAACCCAGTGAAGATCATGTGTCCTGTTAACCTTTATTTTCTCTGCCCATAGGACTGGCATCAGGTTCCTTCAATTTATAGACTGAGGTGCTGTCTTCATAGCAAGTCTGTTTCTTGAGTGGAGCTCCACTCTGAGGGCTGAAGTTATGATATGAATTTCCTGGCCAACTCTAGTAGCCTCAATCTCACCCAGTTGGGGGTGCTAGCAAGATAGTCTAAACATCAACTTGATCAGTGATCCTTTCAATCATAGGCTAATATCTACAGTACATCAGCTAGATATAAAAGAAAAATTGCCTGCAACCTCCAGAATTCCACCTATGTATGCTTTCAAAATATTAATTTATGAAAATAAATATCATATCCTATTTTGATCATATTTTTTCTATTCCTTTATTTTCCTCAAGGAAGGAACTAAAGAATTGAAGACTTCTGGGTTCCATGCCTCATTCTTTCAATATCTTGTAAATGAATGGCATACAATATTGACCTCTTCAAGGGGGGCTCCTTGGCGTGGTGAAGAGGCTCTTGGTCTGAGGAATTAGACCTATCGGTCTTCTTCCTCAGACCGAACCTAATTACCCCCCAATCTCCCCTCCCCTATCCCATCCTCCCCTTTTTCCTTTCCTCCTCCTCCTCCCCACTCCTCCCTTTTGCCTTTCCTCTTTTTGTCCTTTGGGATTTCTCCCACAGGCGCGCTAGTTCCTAGGTAGGAGAAAGGACACCGGGGTCCATCCCATTCCGTTGAGGTTTCTTGGCGGTGGCGTAGTTTGCCGTGGAATCTGGATTGCCTAGGGATGTCCCGATCCCTCTCCGGTATCCCGGAGTAGCTTTGGGTGTCTTTTGGGCGACGGGTGTAGCTCTGGAAGCCACCTTTCGGATTCCGGGGGTGGTGGCTGAAGGAGGTATGCTTTGTGGCGGATATCCGGCCGCCCTCTCTTTTGTCCACCGAGGTAGCTCGGCAGATGTGAGGTTGCTATCCCAGATTGCTGGTTTACTGGCATGAAGGGTAGGGTATGGCACGGGTTCCATGCTGCATCTGCGCTACTAGCGGTGTCGAGTCCTCTTGGGCGCGGAGGGAGATTTCTGGCCCTTTCATCCCTCCTAGGAACTATCCCTCCCCGGTCCCCCCTTTTTTTTTCTTTTTTTTCTTTTTATTTTCTTTTCTTCTTTCTTTTTTTTTCTTAAAAACAAAAAGAAAGAAGTAACCTAACCATGGCAGCCCTAGTCCATGAACCTGGTACCCCCGGGCCCCTTCTTGATACCGCACCCCGTTCTGACCCCGCCTCGTCTTTGGACCACTCTTCAGACATTCCTCATGCCTCTGTACCTATTGCCGGTGCTGTTTCCTCACCCGCTTCAGGTACTGAGGCCTCGACTGACTCCTTCGATTTATCAGACCTTCGCTCTCCTCTGACTATGCTTCCGGCCTCTCCCTCTACGGTGCGGCAATTTTCAAATCGCCGACCCGTTCCACGTCGGACCAACTCTGGTCCCACGCCTAAACGTCAACGACAATTACCTGCTGATGATACTTCTCCACCTTCACCTTCTCGTTCTTCTCAGAAACGATCGACACGTCCTTCACTACCTTTCCACGCTCAGTTTCAGACTGAACAGTGGACTAAATTCTTCACTTTACGACCAACTTCCTCTACTGCCTATCTTTCCGACCATAGTATTGGCAAGGCACTCCTACGCCATGTTGGTAAAGATATTTCTTTTCATGCTCTTAAGAGCGGTACGCGCATCATTACCGTACAGAATGCTACCCAGGCTCGTGAGCTCTCTCGTCTTACCCATATAGATACTGTTCCTGTCACCCTTGAAAAACATCATTCCCTCAATTCTTGTAGTGGTACCGTTATTCTGCCCCATACCATAGTTCAACAAAATTTCCAGACATGTGGCACCGACATTCTAGAACAGCTGGAACTCCAAGATCTCCCAATCCTCAAGGTAGACACTTACGTTCTTCCTGCCCGTGGGCGGAGACGATACCCTAGCAATGTGGCTCGTTTAACTTTTGACAGCCGAGAACTCCCATCCTCCGTTTATATAGCAGGACATCGGTTACAAGTTCGAAAGGTGATCCCTACACCACAACAGTGTAGAAATTGCTGGCGATTTGGCCATCCAGCGAAATATTGCAGATCTATCGCCGAATGCCCAGTCTGTGGTGCCGATGACCATTCTAATACGTCTTGCAATCGATCTCCCTCTTGCCTTAACTGTCATGAGGCTCACCCTTCGTACTCTCGCCGTTGTCAGGTCTATTTAAACGAGCGGGAAATCCGTTACCTCAAAGAGACAGAAGGTCTCCCTTATGCCATGGCAGTTTCTCATCTCCGCCTCCAAGGGAGACTCCCACGTGTTTCTTATTCCCGTGTTTCAAAACGTCCCCCCACTTCTGGTATCCCATCTTCTACACCCACCTCTGTGGTTACCTCTCCCATAATCACTCCTGTATCTAATCCTTTTGCTGTCCTCGGCTCAGACGTCCCTACTTCAACGCCTCAGTCTAATCTTGCTTCTTCGAGTTCTCTCTTACAAGCCTCAGTATCGACGAGACCTCGTACGACACCTCTTCCCAATCGTCCCTCTACTTCTCAAAAGTCAAAAAAAGGTCCGGTAACACCTCCTACCCATCTTCCACCTCCTCATTTTACCCTCCCTGTCTCTGTCCCTAGTTCTTCCCCTCTCACTGGCTCAGTTACAAGTGCAGAGGTTCACCCTCCTCCTCGTAATGTACCTTCCTCCCCTGTTCCCTCCCAAGTTTCTTCCTCTTCTGCCACCTCCCAGGTTCCTGTCTCTTCTGTCCCCTGCCACGCTTCTCCAGTTCCCTCCACCCTTTCGCCCCCCCCTACCTTGGTACAGTCCAATACAGTTCCAATCTTTACTCATCCTCCCCCTACCATTCCCAATATTGTCTCCCATACGACATCTCTGAATTCCGAAACACTTGAAGCAATCTCTGAATATATTGCAGAGACCAAACCATCAATGGACACTGATCCACCTTCCGCTCTTCCTCTCTCCTCTGCTCCATCTGCGCAACTCCTTTCTTCACAGCGCACCGTTCCTTCGCTGCTTGAACATTTTCCACTGCCTCCGCATGTGGACTTTTCTAACCCTTCTAGTCCGTAGGAACCCTTACCTGCGGATTTCAAGTATCTTTATCATTGCCAATCATGGCCTTTTTACAGTGGAATATACGCGGCCTCAGGGGTAATCGGGGTGAGCTTCAGATGTTACTCTCCCAGTTTGCCCCTGTTGGTGTTTGCTTACAGGAACCAAAATTACACTCTGCTGTTATTTCTCACATCTCAGGCTATAATTTATTGTATTCTTCAGATCCTTTTCCTGATGGGACCTTTAATGAAAGTGCCCTTCTTCTCCGCACTGATATTCCGTACCATCAGCTATTTGTTCATACTTCGCTGCATTACACAGCAGCCCGTATCCACTTACATAGGTGGTATACGCTCTGTTCTTTATATCTCTCTCCTTCTCGGGCATTATCTATTCCGGATTTTGCCTTCCTTGTTTCGTCATTACCGCCACCGATTCTGTTACTTGGTGATTTTAATGCCCACCATTTCCTCTGGGGAGGGTCTCACTGTGATTCCCGTGGAATTCAGTTAGAGGCTTTTCTTGCCACCCACCCCCTCCATGTTTTAAATACAGGTACTCACACCCATTTTGATCCTCGGACTCATACTCTCTCTTGCATCGATCTCTCAGTTTGCTCTTCCTCCGCCGCATTAGACTTTACTTGGTCTGTTCTCCCGGACTTACATGACAGTGATCATTTCCCAATCATTCTTACTTCCCCTTCATATTCGCCACCTCTTCGCACCCCACGCTGGCAATTTAATCGGGCAAATTGGAACCTTTACTCACACCTGACTGTTTTTAAAGAGGTTCCTTCTTCGTCCTCCATCGATGAGCTTTTACACCTCTTCTCGTCCTCCGTTTTCACCGCAGCTTCTCATTCTATACCCCAAACTTCGGGCAGGCATTCTCAGAAATGCGTGCCTTGGTGGTCTCCTGCTTGTGCTCGTGCAGTACGTTTGAAACGCGCTGCATGGGGCAGGTACCGGTACAATAGAACCACAGAGCGACTCCTTGATTTTAAACAGAAGCGTGCGATCGCTCGCCGTGTCATCCGTGACGCTAAACGCACTTGCTGGCGAGATTATGTCTCCACCATCACCTCTGCTTCCTCTATGAGTGCAGTCTGGAAAAAAGTACGAAAACTGAGTGGTAAATATTCTCCTGACCCGGCTCCTGTTCTGCGGGTTGCCGGTGTTGATATAGCAAACCCACTAGATGTTGCCAATGAAATTGGCAATCATCTGGTCCGTATTTCTCAGGGACTCCATCTATGCCCCTCATTTCTTTCCTCAAAGTCTGCCAGAGAGTTAGCACCCTTGGACTTTTCTTCTCTCAGAGAAGAACAGTATAATGTGCCTTTTACACTTCAAGAACTGGAGGCAACACTCTCAGCTTGTCGATCATCGGCAGCTGGGCCCGACGACATTCATATTCGTATGCTACAACATTTACATCAGTCAGCCCTTGCAGTCCTATTACACCTTTACAATCTTATTTGGTCACAAGGAGTTCTTCCACAGCTGTGGAAATCCGCCATTGTTCTCCCTTTCCGCAAACCAGGCACTACGGGACATGAAACCTCCCACTATCGTCCCATTGCTCTTACCAGTGCAGTTTGCAAAGTAATGGAACGTCTAGTAAATAGACGTTTAGTGTGGTATTTAGAGACACACAACAGTCTCTCCACTCGTCAATATGGCTTTCGTAAGGGACGTTCTACCATAGACCCCTTACTGCGCTTGGATACGTATGTTCGTAATGCCTTTGCGAATAACCACTCAGTTATTGCCATATTTTTTGACCTTGAGAAGGCATATGACACAACTTGGAGGTATAATATTTTAGCCCAAGCCCACTCCTTAGGCCTTCGAGGCAATCTACCATCCTTCCTTAAGAACTTTTTAACTGACAGGCATTTCCGTGTTCGGGTTAATAATGTGCTCTCCCCGGACTTTGTCCAAGCTGAAGGTGTCCCCCAGGGATGTGTTCTGAGCACAACACTTTTTCTCCTTGCTATTAATGATTTGGCCTCTAGTCTTCCATCAAATATTTGGTCATCACTCTATGTTGATGACTTTGCTATTGCCTGTGCAGGCGCTGACTGTCACCTCCTTACAGTTTCTCTCCAGCATGCAGTCGACCGTGTTTCCAATTGGGCCACCACACATGGGTTTAAATTTTCCAGCACTAAAACCCACCAAATCACTTTCACTAGACGCTCTGTCATCTCTGATCATCCTTTGTACCTCTATGGCTCACGTATCCCTGAACGTGATACAGTCAAGTTTCTGGGCCTCCTCTTTGATCGTAGGTTATCCTGGAAACCTCACATTACCTCTCTGAAGGCAACTTGTCACAGCCGGCTGAACCTTCTTAAAACCCTTGCTCATCTTTCGTGGGGAGCTGATCGTCGAACCCTCCTTCACCTACATTCCACCCTTATTTTATCGAAACTTGATTATGGTGACCAGATCTATTCAGCGGCATCTCCTGCTACTCTCTCTAGCCTTAACCCCATTCATCACCAAGGATTACGTTTATGCCTTGGTGCTTTTCGCTCTTCCCCTGTCGAAAGCCTCTATGCAGAAGCGAACGTTCCATCCTTATCCGATCGCCGTGATGCCCATTGCCTGCGCTACTATGTACGCTCTCATGATCTCCGCAATCCTTCCATTTATAGAATGGTCACTGATATTAGTAGACATTCTTTATTTGTTCGCCGCCCCTGCTTACTCCGTCCCTTCTCTCTTCGCCTTCATTCGCTCTTGTCTTCTCTTCAACTACCACCTTTCTATGTACATGTAGCATCTCACTTTTCCCTACCCCCCTGGGAGGTCCCAGCTGTTCGAGTCTGTTCTTTCTCCCTCCCTTGCTCGAAAGCCCAACTGTCTACGGTCGCTTCCCGCTCTCTTTTTCTTGACCACTTTCACTCTCATTCTCATGCCATTGCTGTGTACACAGATGGCTCTAAGTCTTCTGACGGCGTAGGATTCGCAGCAGTGTTTCCGGACAGCGTCGTACAAGGGCATTTACTATCTTCAGCTAGTATTTTTACTGCTGAATTATATGCCATCCTTACAGCACTTATCCGTATTGCATCTATGCCTGTGTCATCATTTGTGGTTGTCTCAGACTCCCTTAGTGCTTTACAGGCTATACAAAAATTTGATACACCTCACCCCTTAGTCCTCCGTATCCAACTTTGGCTACGCCGCATCTTTACTAAGCATAAAGATATTGTTTTTTGTTGGGTCCCTGGTCATGTTGACGTACAGGGCAATGAACAGGCAGACACTGCTGCGCGGTCAGCAGTACATGACCTACCAGTTTCTTACAGAGGTATTCCATGTACGGACTATTTTGCTGTAATATCTTCCCACCTTCACACCCGTTGGCAACAACGTTGGTCTACTATGCTCGGCAACAAACTTCAGTCTATTAAACCGAGTATAGGTTACTGGCCGTCTTCTTATCACCAGTGTCGAGGTTGGGAGACTACTCTCTCCCGTCTTCGCATTGGCCATACTCGTCTTACTCATGGATATCTCATGGAGAGGCGTCTTGCTCCTCTCTGTGAGAATTGCCAAGCTCCATTATCAGTCAGCCACATTCTGTTGGACTGCCCACTTTATCAACGAGCACGCAGAATTTACCTCTGTCGTCGTCTTCGCCCCGCTGCTCTCTCTTTACCTTCCCTTCTCGCTGATGGACCCACCTTTCATCCGGACTCTCTTATTGACTTTTTGACAACGACTGACTTACTTCACAAATTCTGATACTTTCAGTCCTTTCTACTTGTATCTCTTGCTACCCTCTACCCCCGTACTATCCCCTGCCCCGCTGTTTTCTGTAACCTGCTGATCATCCCCCCTCCCTCCTGCCATCCAATTCCCTTGCTTCCTTCCCTACCCTGCAGCGCTGTATAGCCCTTGTGGCTTAGCGCTTCTTTTTGATTATAATAATAATAATACAATATTGACAAGATGAAAATTAGACACATGAGCTCCAGAAACTCAACTGTAGTGCTCTACACACCAACTCAAAGGCTGAGGGACTAATTACCTTATCTTTTATATATAATTCTAATGTCTTCACCCATCAAGGGAAGTTCCTTGATGCTGGTGAGGTTCTCTTTCTCTAGGGAATTACATCTGTGCTCTGGCTCCCTGAATACCTTCCAGTCCCCTACATGTTATATAGTCCTATGGGTTTAGCATTTCCTTGTGATTATAATGTCTTCAATTTATATCTTAGAATTTGTATTGATGAAGCCACTGGTTGGTGAATCATCTACAATTCAAGATGTATATGTCTTAATCACTCTTTCCAGACTAGTGCTACTATATGACCCTTCTCAGTTTCTCATTTAATATCTTGTCTGAATTTTAATTTAGATTCCTGTTCACTTTTCAGATGAACCAGTTACCACACTGGTGAAATTATTCACATTCAATTTTCTATAAAGGAAATATGGCCAGTAGCAAACTTCAGTTATATCACTACTGAATGCCCATTGACTAATTTTTATCAATGAGAACATTTAAGGGCCATAAACCAAACAGAAAAGTACTTCTCAATTTTATTAATAAAATAATCATAATAATATTGAGGAAACAAATTCAATTATTATTAAGTACAGGCAACAGATCCTACATTTATTCATCTTTAAAAATGCAAAAAAAAAAAAAATCTGAAGAAAAATATTGCAATATCAGAGAAACACTATTTCTAATTTGACCTTGAGTACAGGTAACATCTCATCTTATATTTCCTTGTCTTCAATCTCAATGATTTTACCTATTTGTACTCTGTAATCATATAAGAGGCTATATAGAAACAAAGGATTTTTCTCTTATGTTGCTGCAGCACTGTTTTGGGCATTATTACATACAAGTACAACATCGATTTTCCAGACCCCCCCCCCCCCTTGGTTCCAAAACCTTTCCAGTTTACAGAGTTTTCCACCTTTAGAGAGCAAAAGCATTCCTTGGTCTTGGATAGGTCACATACAGTAGGGTGGTTAATACACTGCCATGAGAATTCCAAGTTCCTGTTTATAAATTTGCATGGATTATAAGTTTCCAGACCCTCAGTGTCCATAAAATCGATGTTGTACCTTCATTCTTTCAACAAACCAGCCATATCACACCGAGGCAGGGTGGCCCAAAAAGAAAAACAAAAGTTTCTCTTGTAACGTCACAGCAAAGAGGCTTCAAGGTATCAACTCGATTATTTTTAGAGCTAAAAGAATGCACACGGACACTTTGAACTTTGCAATGGCATGTTGAACCTGAAATACTGCACTAGAAGCCTCAAAGATATATTTCAGCATGATACAATGTTTGTACACAGATGGTGACATCAGGTTATGCATGCAGAAGCACATAGTCATGCAGAGCATAACAGGCAAATTTAAACCTAATGTAAGACTACAATGACAATAATTATTATTTGCTTATACAGTAGAACCCCTGTATCCACATATTCGGTTTCAGTTATCCACAGCCCAAAAAAAAACCTTAATTTTGTTTAATAATGGCTCTAAAGGGCAAAAGTAGCTATGGTGGCAGTTCTTCAAAGCTAAAGAGAAGCCGTAAAGTGTTTCCCATCAGTGAAAGTGCTAATTCTCCACTTTCTGTACATAATTTATCAATTAAACTTGATCACAGGTATGTACATAAATGAAAAATGACTTATATATAGGGTTCACTATTGCCTGTGGTTTTGTGTATCAATGGTAGGTAATTAATTTGAATTATTCTCTTTGTACACCATTGCCTTTACTCATAACATTACAGTTCTTAGCCACAAAATTAAATAAATATAGCTCCTAAGATGACTAATTGGATATTTAATATTTCACTTTTAAAAACTATATATTATTATTATAATAAAAACTAAGTGCTAAATATATTATTACAATGAATACAAAGCAGAGCAAAAAACTAACCAACTTCACAATAAAACACCACCAATACAGAGTACTATGATAAAAAAAAAAAACTGACTATACTAACCCAGAGCATCAGCATGAGTATGGATGAAGAGAGAAGAATTGGAGAGGCCGCCACACATGAGCACAGAAGTAATGTTGTGACCGGAGGCTGTTAGCTGCTCGATAATTTGCCGAGTCCCATACTGCCATTTGCAATATAAAAGTCATGCAGTTATTTAAAACACAATCATGTAAATGAGACAGACAGTTCTAACACTATTAATTATATCTACATAGTTTATTATTATACCTGAGTGGGATAGTATATACAGTGGACCCCCGCTTAACGATCACCTCCAAATGCGACCAATTATGTAAGTGTATTTATGTAAGTGCGTTTGTACGTGTATGTTTGGGGGTCTGAAATGGACTAATCTACTTCACAATATTCCTTATGGGAAAAAATTCGGTCAGTACTGGCACCTGAACATACTACTGAAATGAAAAAAGTTCGTTAACCGGGGGTCCACTGTACTTTTAAGAGAACAGTTTAATGGAAAAGACAAAGGCTGCATAATGTGATCCTTTATTGACAACATTTCACTCACACAGTGAGTTTTATGAAGTCATAAAAGCCACTGTGTGGGTAGGATGTCAATAAAAGATATATTATACTGCATCTGTATTTTTTTTTTTCCAGAGTCAATATTTTATACCATTAATCTCAATCTTATAGTTTAGTATTCACATTATTTATTTGGATAAAGGAAGGGATGGAAAGAGAATAGAAGACTAGAGCTACACCACAAACTTGACTATAATTAAAAGAAGAGAGACTCAAATGCAAGAAGAATGCCATAGAATTACAGTGGACCCCCGCATAACGATTACCTCCAAATGCGACCAATTATGTAAGTGTATTTATGTAAGTGCGTTTGTACGTGTATGTTTGGGGGTCTGAAAGGAATAATCTACTTCACAATATTCCTTATGGGAATAAATTCAGTCAGTACTGGCACCTGAACATACTTATGGAGTGAAAAAATATCGTTAACCGGGGGTCCACTGTATAGTATACAAGCCTTGTGACCCAGAAGACTGATGAAGTTTGATAGCAACCATTTTTATTTTAGGTGATGTGAGCAAGGTAACACTCATGAAGGGATTCCGGGAAACCAGTTAGCCAGACTCGAGTCCTGGAGGTGTCAGAGGTCAGAATTTGGGAAAGATTATGAGGTTTCAGGTACAGTGAGAGCACAGCAAAGTTATGATGCTGGTGCTACTGAAGGATGGGTGAGCATGTTACAGTCCTGCTTGTGAGAAGTACAGTGCCTGCACTCTGAAGGATGGGTGAGGATGCTACTGTTCTGGAGGTTAGTGAATGTAGTAGCATTGTTGATAGTTGTGATTATGGTAGTGTTGCTGCTGACAATTAAAAATGTTATACACAACACACAACAAAGCTAAAACATTAACTACTAGTATAATAAATAATTTTAATACTCACAACTAATGCTTGCAGAGTTGCTAGATACAACAGAGCTAAGTCCTGCATACTTGAGGCCAGAGTGAGACCACATATCTGAAACAGAACATCTGGAGCCATTATTTCTCTCACTAAAATTAAATACATGTTTTCTATATTTTTAATACACCAGCCATCTCTCACCAAGGTAGAGTAACTAAAAGAAAAACATTCCCCATTATTCATTCAATCACTCTTGCCAGAAACATGGTCACATCATAGTTCAAATAACCCCTGAACTGCAACAGTCTCCTCTGTCCTTCAGAGTGCAGGTACTGTACTTCCCACTGCCAAGACTCAAGTCTGGCTAACTGGTTTCCCTGAATCCCTTCATAAATGTTACCTTGCTCACACTCCAACAGTACACAAGTCATACACACCACTTGCCTCCAAGTGGTCATGTGTACATTGTCAGCAAATTACTTAACTCATATTTTTACTATCTCCATGGGAAAGTGGAGAAGAATCCATCCTCTGTAAGCCATGGGTGTTGTAAGAGGTGACTAAAATGCAGGGAGCAAGGGGTTAGTAACCCCTTCTCATGTATAATTTACTAAATGTAAAAAGAAAAACTTTCAGAAAATATTTCTTCTTTTTCAGGCCATCTGCTTTAGTGGGAGATGGCCAGTGTGTTAAAAAGTAAATAAAAATATTTTTACCATGTACAGCATCCTAAATGTGTTTGTAACAAATAAAACCTAAATTTATTGAGAGTGAGAGGCTGGTAATGGTGATTTATAGTGGATAGAGGTGAAAATGTTTTTTCCTGAGTTGCCATTAGATTTCAGAGTTCTATTAAGAAAAATAAGCTGTTCAATCTGTAAGAATGTAAATATTATTTTATAGTAAGTAATGGGTGAAAGCAGAACTAGGCCGCAAACAGAATACTAACTATAACATAACAAAGTCATCAGACTAAGAAAGAGACCTTGAAGTCACCAATGACAATGAATGTGAAAAGAAATCACCCTCGTCCCTACACATGCACACACACACATTACAAAGTTTAAATCAAGGACTCTCTGTACTTTAGGGTGGGAATGGAAACCATTATTAACTTTGAGGTTATTTAATCACTTTTTCTATGCATTATAGGCACCATACTGTACAAATTTAGAGTACAAAATATTTCTCTGTAACACAACTTCCACACTGAAAGTTTTTTGTAATTCAAACTGTAGGATGTACCAGTTTACTAATTATTTTTAGTTAGTTTTCTTTACTTTTTATAGCGTATAATTTACAAATTTTAAATTAACTTAAGTTTGGCCTAAAATATTTTCCTTGCCCATATTCTCTTTCAAAAAAATATTACATTTATTATAACCACTGATAAACAAAACTCTGCTTTAATATTAATGTACATAATTAGGTGTATTAGCTGTCCATTTCACCTTGTACACTAATGAATTAATTTCTCTAAACAAAATACAGATGGTCCTCAATTTATGATGGGGGTTACGTTCTGATGAGCAAATAAGTTGAATATATCATAAGTCAAACATGAATACAACCTCTCCTCACTTAACAACGGAGTTCTGTGCCTAAGACCAAGTCGCTAAATGAATTCGTCACTAAGTGAGGAGCATACTGTAATGGTTGTGCGTTTGTGTCAACCATCTTTAGATATTTTTTTAATGTCACCTTTGCACTATTTATAACATTTCTGCTATATTTTCAAATGTTTATACAGTAGTGTACTGTATATGATGTAATAAAAAGAACAGAGGAAATCAGCTCTAATATAAATTATTTAGGTTTGCATACTGGCTGAAGAGCTGGTCATAAGTTCGAGAGGTCGGTAAACGAGTACATTGCTAAGTAAGGAGAGGCTGTATATGATAAATATATAAATAAGTAACTGTTAATAAGCAAATAATTAACTAAATACCAGTAATGAAAAGTAAATAAATGACTGAAAGTTTATCCTATCAATAAATGTACAGTGCTGTACAGCATCGCTATTGCACTATCGTAAAGTCAAAATATCATAAGCAGAACCATTGTAGAACAAGAAGCATCTGAAGATGATTATATTTAAAATTTATACTTCACTATATCTGTTCTATTACTAATAGCAATTTTTATATTTTTTCTTAGTGATGAATGCAAATTATTTCATAATAAAATGCATAAAAATTACTTCCAATTAGCAACAATTTAAGTGAATTTAATACAGTACAATACAATTTTTATTTCTTTCCATGTTTACATTGAGATTCTGTAGTTACAATAATGATTTGCAGTGCAGAGAGAGCCACTATCATGCCATGGCATTATGGGCAGACTAAATTATTGGCTTGTATATTACTGGTTTTATTTTATGCCTAATATTTTATTACATGTAAACTACATCATCTGTGTACTGCAAAAATCTAAAATAAAAATTTGAAAGATTCTGAGTTACCCTTTCATTACAACTTAAATTCCATTGGGGTTATTCAATCTTGTTCCCCAGGATGTGACCCACACCAGTCAACTAACACCCAGGTACCTACTTGCTACTAAGTGAACAGGACAGCAGATGTAAAGTGACTAACACTCAGGTATCTACTTACTGTAGGTGAACAGGGACAGCAGGTGTAATGTGACTAGCACCCAGGCACCTACTTACTGCTAGATGAACAGGGACAGCATGTGTAAGAAAACATACCTAACGATTCTGCCCATAATCTAATCATGATGTCAGAACCCTTCTGGTAAAACATTGACTAATAGTGTGTTGTGAAAATGCTTTATTCTTTGAGTCACGATGTCTTGGCAGAGGATGGCTGTTGAGATAAAATACTAATATTATAAAATTGGCAGATTAACATACCATTCCCACCATGGAGGGGTCAGCCAGAGGAGATCTATTGCCATGAAAGTCTGGATATAAATGCAGATTCTTGGCCAGAAATGTGGGACTATTCAGTTGGTGTTTTTTGGCCATTGCTTCCAATATCCCTTCAAGCCATTCATACACATTCCTGTTATCACAAATGATAATTTTAACAAAATGTACCTGCAGCAAACATGTTAGATAGGAATGAGTGAAAGCAAGTGACTTTTATGACTTCACGTGCTGTTGGAATGGTACCTGCAGTAAATGTGTTAGATAAGAGTGAGTAGGTAGTAGGTTGGTAGACAGCAACCACCCAGGGAAGTACTACCATCCTGCCAGATGACTGTCAAACAGAAACCTGTAACTGTTTTGCATGATGGTAGGATTGCTGGTGTCTTTTTCTGTCTCATAAACATGTTAGATAACAGGGATATCTTGCTACTCCAACTTACACTTTGGTCACACTTCACAGACATACACATGCATATATATATACATACATCTAGGTTTTTCTCCTTTTTCTACATAGCTCTTGTTCTTCTTTATTTCTTCTATTGTCCATGGAGAAGTGGAAAAGAATCTTTCCTCCGTAAGCCATGCGTGTCGTATGAGGCGACTAAAATGCCGGGAGCAATGGGCTAGTAACCCCTTCTCCTGTAGACATTTACTAAAAAAGAGAAGAAGAAAAACTTTATAAAACTGGGATGCTTGAATGTGCGTGGATGTAGTGCAGATGACAAGAAACAGATGATTGCTGATGTTATGAATGAAAAGAAGTTGGATGTCCTGGCCCTAAGCGAAACAAAGCTGAAGGGGGTAGGGGAGTTTCGGTGGGGGGAAATAAATGGGATTAAATCTGGAGTATCTGAAAGAGTTAGAACAAAGGAAGGGGTAGCAGTAATGTTGAATGTTCAGTAATGGAAAGAGAAAAGAGAATATGAATGTGTAAATGCAAGAATTATGTGGATTAAAGTAAAGGTTGGATGCGAGAAGTGCGTCATAATAAGCGTGTATGCACCTGGAGAAGAGAGGAATGCAGAGGAGAGAGAGAGATTTTGGGAGATGTTAAGTGAATGTATAGGAGCCTTTGAACCAAGTGAGAGAGTAATTGTGGTAGGGGACCTGAATGCTAAAGTAGGAGAAACTTTTAGAGAGGGTGTGGTAGGTAAGTTTGGGGTGCCAGGTGTAAATGATAATGGGAGCCCTTTGATTGAACTTTGTATAGAAAGGGGTTTAGTTATAGGTAATACATATTTTAAGAAAAAGAGGATAAATAAGTATACAAGATATGATGTAGGGCGAAATGACAGTAGTTTGTTGGATTATGTATTGGTAGATAAAAGACTGTTGAGTAGACTTCAGGATGTACATGTTTATAGAGGGGCCACAGATATATCAGATCACTTTCTAGTTGTAGCTACACTGAGAGTAAAAGGTAGATGGGATACAAGGAGAATAGAAGCATCAGGGAAGAGAGAGGTGAAGGTTTATAAACTAAAAGAGGAGGCAGTTAGGGAAAGATATAAACAGCTATTGGAGGATATATGGGCTAATGAGAGCATAGGCAATGGGGTCGAAGAGGTATGGGGTAGGTTTAAAAATGTAGTGTTAGAGTGTTCAGCAGAAGTTTGTAGTTACAGGAAAGTGGGTGCAGGAGGGAAGAGGAGCAATTGGTGGAATGATGATGTAAAGAGAGTAGTAAGGGAGAAAAAGTTAGCATATGAGAAGTTTTTACAAAGTAGAAGTGATGCAAGGAGGGAAGAGTATATGGAGAAAAAGAAAGGTTAAGAGAGTGGTGAAGCAATGTAAAAAGAGAGCAAATGAGAGAGTGGGTGAGATGTTATCAACAAATTTTGTTGAAAATAAGAAAAAGTTTTGGAGTGAGATTAACAAGTTAAGGAAGCCTAGAGAACAAATGGATTTGTCAGTTAAAAATAGGAGAGGAGAGTTATTAAATGGAGAGTTAGAGGTATTGGGAAGATGGAGGGAATATTTTGAGGAATCGTTAAATGTTGATGAAGATAGGGAAGCTGTGATTTCGTGTATAGGGCATGGAGGAATAACATCTTGTAGGAGTGAGGAAGAGCCAGTTGTGAGTGTGGGGGAAGTTCGTGAGGCAGTAGGTAAAATGAAAGGGGGTAAGGCAGCCGGGATTGATGGGATAAAGATAGAAATGTTAAAAGCAGGTGGGGATATAGTTTTGGAGTGGTTGGTGCAATTATTTAATAAATGTATGGAAGAGGGTAAGGTACCTAGGGATTGGCAGAGAGCATGCATAGTTCCTTTGTATAAAGGCAAAGGGGACAAAAGAGAGTGCAAAAATTATAGGGGGATAAGTCTGCTGAGTATACCTGGTAAAGTGTATGGTAGAGTTATTATTGAAAGAATTAAGAGTAAGACGGAGAATAGGATAGCAGATGAACAAGGAGGCTTTAGGAAAGGTAGGGGGTGTGTGGACCAGGTGTTTACAGTGAAACATATAAGTGAACAGTATTTAGATAAGGCTAAAGAGGTCTTTGTGGCATTTATGGATTTGGAAAAGGCGTATGACAAGGTGGATAGGGGGGCAATGTGGCAGATGTTGCAAGTGTATGGTGTAGGAGGTAGGTTACTGAAAGCAGTGAAGAGTTTTTACGAGGATAGTGAGGCTCAAGTTAGAGTATGTAGGAAAGAGGGAAATTTTTTCCCAGTAAAAGTAGGCCTTAGACAAGGATGTGTGATGTCACCGTGGTTGTTTAATATACAGTGGACCCCCGGTTAACGATTTTAATCCGTGCAAGAGGGGTAATCGTTATGCGAAATAATCGTTATGTGAATGAATTTTCCCCATAAGAAATAATGGAAATAAAATTAATCCGTGCAAGACACCCAAAAGTATGAAAAAAAAATTTTTTTACCACATGTAATATTAATTTTAATACACACAAACTGAAAAAGGCATGCACACTTACATGACACTTACTTTTATTGAAGATCTGGTGATGATTGATGGGATGGGAGGAGGGGAGAGCATTATCTTCTTACTGTTTAGAAGGGGAATCCCCTTCCATTACGACTTGAGGTAGCAAGTCCTTTTCCGGGGTTACTTCCCTTCTTCTTTTAATGCCACTAGGACCAGCTTGAGAGTCACTGGACCTCTGTCGCACAACAAATCTGTCCATAGAGCTCTGTACCTCCCGTTCCTTTACGATTTGTCTAAAATGGGCCACAACATTGTCATTGAAATAGTCACCAGCACGGCTTGCAACAGCTGTGTCAGGGTGATTTTCATCCATAAAGGTTTGCAGTTCAACCCACTGTGCACACATTTCCTTAATCTTTGAAGTAGGCACAATGGATTCCACAACTGGCATAGGCTTCTCAGGGTTAGCCCCAAACCCTTCAAAATCTTTCTTAATTTCCATACTAATTCTCACCCTTTTTACCACAGGGTTGGCACTAGAAGCTTTCTTGGGGCCCATGGTCACTTATTTTCCAGAAACAGCACCGAAAACACTGTAATAATACGAAATATTCCGAGTGTATGCTTGGATGTTACCGCGGAGGCTGGCTGGTAAACAATGGGACGGGCGGCACATGTGAGGCTGGCTGAGGGCACATTGGACGCGTCTCGGACGAAAATGGGTGAGCGGGTTTTTAATCGGTATGCGCGGCAAAAATTTTGCGATAAAAGTAAGCGGTATGCGGAAAAATCGCTATGTGATGCCATCGTTATGCGGGGGTCCACTGTATTTATAGATGGGGTTGTAAGAGAAGTAAATGCGAGGGTCTTGACAAGAGGCGTGGAGTTAAAAGATAAAGAATCACACACAAAGTGGGAGTTGTCACAGCTGCTCTTTGCTGATGACACTGTGCTCTTGGGAGATTCTGAAGAGAAGTTGCAGAGATTGGTGGATGAATTTGGTAGGGTGTGCAAAACAAGAAAATTAAAGGTGAATACAGGAAAGAGTAAGGTTATGAGGATAACAAAAAGATTAGGTGATGAAAGATTGAATATCAGATTGGAGGGAGAGAGTATGGAGGAGGTGAATGTATTCAGATATTTGGGAGTGGACGTGTCAGCGGATGGGTCTATGAAAGATGAGGTGAATCATAGAATTGATGAGGGAAAAAGAGTGAGTGGTGCACTTAGGAGTCTGTGGAGACAAAGAACTTTGTCCTTGGAGGCAAAGAGGGGAATGTATGAGAGTATAGTTTTACCAACACTCTTATATGGGTGTGAAGCATGGGTGATGAATGTTGCAGCGAGGAGAAGGCTGGAGGCAGTGGAGATGTCATGTCTGAGGGCAATGTGTGGTGTGAATATAATGCAGAGAATTCGTAGTTTGGAAGTTAGGAGGAGGTGCGGGATTACCAAAACTGTTGTCCAGAGGGCTGAGGAAGGGTTGTTGAGGTGGTTCGGACATGTAGAGAGAATGGAGCGAAACAGAATGACTTCAAGAGTGTATCAGTCTGTAGTGGAAGGAAGGCGGGGTAGGGGTCGGCCTAGGAAAGGTTGGAGAGAGGGGGTAAAGGAGGTTTTGTGTGCGAGGGGCTTGGACTTCCAGCAGGCGTGCGTGAGCGTGTTTGATAGGAGTGAATGGAGACGAATGGTTTTTAATACTTGACGTGCTGTTGGAGTGTGAGCAAAGTAACATTTATGAAGGGGTTCAGGGAAACCGGCAGGCCGGACTTGAGTCCTGGAGATGGGAAGTACAGTGCCTGCACTCTGAAGGAGGGGTGTTAATGTTGCAGTTTAAAAACTGTAGTGTAAAGCACCCTTCTGGCAAGACAGTGATGGAGTGAATGATGGTGAAAGTTTTTCTTTTTCGGGCCACCCTGCCTTGGTGGGAATCAGCCAGTGTGATAATAATAAAATATATATATTATATATATATTATATATTATATATATATATATATATATATATATATATATATATATATATATATCTATATATATATATATATATATATATATATATACAGTGGACCCCCGCATAACGATTACCTCCGAATGTGACCAATTATGTAAGTGTATTTATGTAAGTGCGTTTGTATGTGTATGTTTGGGGGTCTGAAATGGACTAATCTACTTCACAATATTTCTTATGGGAACAAATTCGGTCAGTACTGGCACCTGAACATACTTCTGGAGTGAAAAAATATCGTTAACCGGGGGTCCACTGTATACGTATATAAACTACGTAACATAACTATATAATTTATATGTAACTTAAATATATAGTTATAGATACAGTGGACCCCCGCATAACGATGGCATCACATAGCGATTATTTCGCATACCGCTTACTTTAATTGCAAAAATTTTGCCTCACATACCGCTTAAAAACCCGCTTACCGATTTTCCTCTGAGACGCGTCCAATGTGCGGCCTGAGCCACGCTCACATGTTCCGCCGGTGGCATTGTTTACCAGCCAGCCTCCGCGGTAACATCCAAGCATACAATCGGAATATTTCGTATTATTACAGTGTTTTCGGTGCTTTTTCTGGAAAATAAGTGACCATGGGCCCCAAGAAAGCTTCTAGTGCCAACCCTACAGCAATAAGGGTGAGAATTACAATAGAGAAGAAGAAAAAGATCATTGATAAGTATCGCTACTATTGGTGGTACAGCTGCTGCTGCTGCTGCTGCTGCACTGTCAGCTGCTGCTGCTGCTGTAGCATCGTCTGCTGCTGCTGCTGCTGTAGCATCGTCTGCTGCTGCTGTAGCATTGTCTGCTGCTGCTGCTGCTGCTGTAGCATCGTCTGCTGCTGCTGCTGTTGTAGCATCGTCTGCTGCTGCTGTAGCATTGTCTGCTGCTGCTGCTGCTGCTGCTGCTGCTGCTGCTGTAGCATCGTCTGCTGCTGCTGTAGCATCGTCTGCTGCAGCTGTAGCATTGTCTGCTGCTGCTGCTGCTGCTGTAGCATCGTCTGCTGCTGCTGCTGCTGTAGCATCGTCTGCTGCTGCTGTAGCATTGTTGCTGCTGTACCACCGTCTGTTGCTGCTGTACCACCGTCAGCTGCTGCTGCTGCTGTAGCACCGTTGTTGGTGTGGCTTATTGAGAATACCAAGAAACAATTAACCCCAGAGGATTTGCCACCCAGGATAACCCAAAAAAGTCAGTGTCATTGAAGACTGTCTAACTTATTTCCATTGGGGTCCTTAATCTTGTCTCCCAGGATGCAACCCACACCAGTCAACTAACACCCAGGTGAACAGGAAAAAATGCCTGGAACTAGTGCTCATATTGGTGAATTTAAAGCCAGCAAAGGTTGGTTTGAGAGATTTAAGAATCGTAGTGGCATACACAGTGTGATAAGGCCTGTTCTGGAAGAAAATGCCAAACAGGACCTACAGTACTCAGGAGGAAAAGGCACTCCCAGGACACAGTGTCTCATCAGTCATTGCTGCATCTTCAATAAAGGTAAGTGTCATTTATTCTTCATTTAGTAGAGTAGTACATGCACAATATATACTGTGCATGTACTACTCTACTATTGTGCATGTATCCTTCTCTTTGTGTGTGGGAAAATGTATATTTCATGTGGTAAAAATTTTTTTTTCATACTTTTGGGTGTCTTGCACAGATTAATTTTATTTCCATTATTTCTTATGGGGAAAATTCATTCACATAACGATTATTTCGCATAACAATTACCCCTCTTGCACGGATTAAAATCGTTAACCGGGGGTCCACTGTATTTATATCCATTCATCTACAAATATATTAAATATACCTGGGGATATCACACACAACATATACCACTGTTCTACTCTTCTAGCCTAACTATATTTAATAATTTAACTAAATCTTGGTAAATCAGTCCACATTTTGGAAGACTTCAGTGATCCAGAAGAACTTGCCTTCTACTTCTTACAAACCTTTATTAATATAAGTCTCAAGACAGTCATCTGCAGAATGTATTCTCAACGTGTTGTGAAACCTAGCGCTCTGATGGTGGCCAAGGCTTGAGACTTGGCAGCCTACCGCTCCCGGGAAAAGGCTCGTGCTTGGGCCCAGCATAAAGCTGAGAAAGAGAAGGAAGAGCAAAAGATGGCAGACTATGAGGAGATTTTTGATGCCTACGATGCTCAGTACTTAATGGTGAATTTTGCTCTTCGTAAGACTGACTCCCAGCGCAAGAATCAGCAAAAGAAAGCTTGAGCCTACGAGAAGAAGAAAAGAGCAGAAGTTGCCAAGTTCCTGAAGAATTTTGAAGAATGTGAACTTCTGGAAAGGAGGAAAGAAAATAGGGTTTTTTTTCAGCTTGAGGAAGAAGCGAAAGCCTTCCTTCAAGCTTATAGCTGTTGAGTAGGTGAACATCAGCTGAGAGAAGAGTGGACTAGGCCTACTGGGGAAACCACTATAAAAATAACGAGCCTCGATGTCTACCTCTTGGGTGGCTTGGAAAAGACATTCTCACTACTGATTACATACAAGAAGAGGTGATAACTGAAGTACTAGTAGTGATGATAAATGATGTGCTGGTAGTAGTGATAAATGATGTGCTGGTAGTTGTGATAACTGAAGTAATAATAGTGGTGGTAAATGATGTGCTGGTAGTTGTAATAACTGAAGTAATAGTAGTGATGATAAATGATGTGCTGGTAGTTGTGATAAGTGTTGGTAGTTGTGATAAGTGAAGTGCTGGTAGTTCTGATAAGTGAAGTGCTGGCAGTTCTGATAAGTGAAGTGCCAGTAGTTGTGATAAGTGAAGTGCTTGTAGTTGTGATATATGAAGTGATTTTAGTGGTGACAATTAAAGTGTTGAAAAACATTTTTCATGTGGTGTTCCGCTAGGTTCCTTACTGGACCACTATTGTTCCCGTTACTAGAGAGTGGGACATATAATGTTCCACAAAGATTTGTACTGGATCCCTATTGTTCCTGCTAATAGACAATGGGACACGTGGTGCTCTGCAAGGTTCCTTATTGGACCACTATTGTTCCACAACAGTGGTTCAATAAGGTTCTGTACTGAACTGCTACTGTGTTGTTCCACAAGGCTCCTTACTGGACCACTCTTGCTCCTGCTACTAGACAGTGAGACATGTGGTGCTCTGCAAGGTTCCTTACTGGACCACTATTGTTCCTGCTATTAGACAGTGGGATGTGTGGTTTTCCACAAGGCTCTGTACTGAAATGCTACTGTACTTGAGATTCATAAACAATATACCTGACAAAATGAAAGAACTCTCCCTAGCCGTTAGTGAATTATGTACAGCAAATGAAAAAATAAAACCCTGGAGAAGACAAGAAAAAAGCTTCAGTTTGACCTACACAAAGTACAAAGCTTGTCATACAAGTGGCTATTGGAGTTCAACCCTCCAGGAAGTGCAAGGTTATGGTAAGCATCCCTATAAATGTTATACTGACTCAGAGCATCCCAGGAGTAAACACAGTACTGAACATTTCTCCAGAAGTTATCAGCTGAGTAGCTTTTATGGTAAATGTGTGAATTTCTAACCAAAGAATTTTTAATTTTAACGAATCTCAGTATTGAATCATTCACGACAATATATGCAACATCTATGAGGCCTGTCATCGAGTATGCAGCCTCAGCACTAAACCCAAATCTGTTCATACATGTTAATAATTTAGAGCAGAGGTCGGTGAACATTTTTTTGGGTATTACCCCAAAACAAATTTGAATACAGCAAAATTCCCCACTAGACTTGAAAGTCAACAGAATCCAGAAAACACAAGGAGAATTCAAATTCAAAATAGTTCAGTGAATCCATTTGTATTTAGAATACAGTTATAAAAGCTGAAAAGTGTACTATATGAAATAAAGCAACCTTAAAAATGAAATGTAAACTTAAAACACAGGTCGGCCATCACTAATCCGGCATCATTGGGACCTGTAGTATGCCGGATTAGAGAATTTGCCAGATTACAGAGTGGTTAGGTTAGAATACACTTAATTAACCTATCAATAGAGACTTTCTACTATACCTCATTTTCATAACTGCTTTCTTTTCCACTGGCTTGCTGCTGTGTATTTACAGCCATCTGCACAATTTCTGAGTCAGTATAATGATGAAATTCGAGTCAATATCATGATTTGAGTCAGCATAATGATAGAATTTGAAATTATGCTAGCCAAAATTAGCGCCGGATTACTGATGGAACCGGATAACTGATTGCCGGATTAGTGGTCGACCTGTATTAAAATGTAAAATGAATATTTTTTTGTGCAATTTGTGCTTATTGAGCCTTTATTACCCCAAAGATTTTCACTTTTACCCCATTTGGGGTAATTTACCCCAGTTACCTGACCTCTTAACAAAGTTCA
>NW_027197563.1:0-42500 GCF_038502225.1 Cherax quadricarinatus
TGGGAAGTTCCGTGCTAGGAGTGGTAGGAGTGGTCGAGAATCAGGTGTGGGAAGTTCCGTGCTAGGAGTGGTCGAGATTCAAGTGTGGGAAGTTCCGTGCTAATAGTGGTCGAGGCTCAGTTGTGGGAACTTCCGTGCTAGGAGTGGTCGAGGCTCAGGTGTGGGAAGCTCCATGCTAGGAGTGGTCGAGTGCTCAGGTGTGGGAAGTTCCGTGCTAGGAGTGGTTGAGGCTCAGGTGTGGGAAGTTCCGTGCTAGAAGTGGTCGAGGATCAGGTGTGGAAAGTTCCGTGCTAGGAGTGGTCGAGGCTCAGGTGTGGGAAGTTCCGTCCTAGGAGTGGTTGAAGCTCAGGTGTGGGAAGTTCCGTGCTAGGAGTGGTCGACGATCAGGAGTGGGAAGTTCTGTGCTAGGAGTGGTTGAAGCACAGGTGTGGGAAGTTCTATGCTACGAGTGGTCGAGGCTCAGGTGTGGGAAGTTCCATGCTAGTAGTGGTCGAGGCTCAGGTGTGGGAAGTTCTATTCTAGGAATGGCCGAGCCTCAGACATGGGAAGTTCTGTGCTAGGAGTGGTCGAGGCTCAGGTGTCTGAAGTTCCGTGCTACGTGTGGTCGAGGCTCAGGTGTGGGAAGTTCCATGCAACGAGTGGTCGAGGGTCAGGTGTAGAAAGTTCCATGCTAGAAGTGGTCGAGGATCAGGTCTGGGAAGTTCCGTGCTAGGAGTGGTCGAGGATCAGGTGTGGGAAGTTCAATGCTAGGAGTGGTCGAGGCTCAGGTGTGGGAAGTTCCGTGCTAGGAGTAGTCGAGGCTCAGGTGTGGGAAGTTCCTTGCTTGGAGTGGTCCAGGCTCAGGTGTGGGAAGTTCCGTGGTAGGAGTGGTCGAGGCTGAGGTGTGGGAAGTTCCGTGCTAGGAGTGGTCGAAGCTCATGGGTGGGAAGGTCTGTGCTAGGAGTGGTCGAGAATCAGGTGTGGGAAGTTCCGTGCTAGGAGTGGTCGAGGATGAGGTCTGGGAAGTTCTGTGCTAGGAGTGGTCGAGGATAAGATGTGGGAAGTTCCATGCTAGGAGTGGTCGAGGCTCAGGTGTGGGAAGTTCCATGCTAGGAGTGGTCGAGGCTCAGGTGTGGAAGTTCCATGCTAAGAGAGGTCGAGGCTCAGGTGTGCTGAGGTGTGGGAAGTTCCGTGCTTGGAGTGGTCTAGGATCAGGTGTGGGAAGTTCCGTGCTAGGAGTGGTCGAGGATCAGGTGTGGGAAGTTCTGTGCTAAGAGTGATCGAGGCTCAGGTGTGCTAGGTGTGGGAAGTTCCGTGCTAGGAGAGGTCGAGGATCAGGTGTGGGAAGTTCCGTGCTCAGGTGTGGGAAATTCCATGCGAGAAGTGTTCGAGGATCAGGTGTGGGAATTTCAGTGCTTGGAGTGGTTGAGGCTCAGGTGTGGTAAGTTCCGTGCAAATAGTGGGCGAAGCTCAGGTTTGGGAAGTTCCGTGCTAGGATTGGTTGATGCTTAGGTGTGGGAAGTTCCGTGCTATGAGTGGTTGAGACTCAGGTGTGGGAAGTTCCATGCTAGGAGTGGTCGAGGATCAGGTGTGGGAAGTTCCGTGCTAGAAGTGGTCGAGGGTCAGGTGTGAGGAGTTCCGTGCTAGGAGTGGCCGAGGCTCAGGTGTGGGAAGTTCCGTGCTAGGAGTGGTTGAGGCTCAGGTGTGGGAAGTTCCATGCTAGGAGTGGTCGAGATTCAGGTGTAGGAAATTCCGTGCTAGGAGTGGTTGAGGCTCAGGTGTGGGAAGTTCCGTGCTAGGAGTGGTCGAGGATCGGGTGTGGGAAGTTCCGTGCTAGGAGTGGTCGAGGCACATGTGAGGGAAGTTCCGTGCTAGGAGTGGTTAAGGCTCAGGTTTGGGAAGTTCCGTTCTAGGACTGGTCAAGGATCAGGTGTGGGAAGTTCAGTTCTAGGAGTTGTCGAGGATCAGGTGTGGGAAGTTCCGTGCTAGGAGTGGTCGAGGCTCAGGTGAGGAAAGTTCAGTGCTAGGAGTGGTCGAGGATCAGGTGTGGGAAGTTCCGTGTTAGGAGTGGTCGAGGCTCAGGTGTGGGAAGTTCCGTGCTAGGAGTGGTTGAGGCTCAGGTGTGGGAAGTCCCGTGCTAGGACTGGTCGAGGTTCAGGTGTGGGAAGTTCCGTGCTAGAAGTGGTCGAGGCTCAGGTGTGGGAAGTTCCGTGCTAGGAGTGGTCGAGGCTCAGATGTGGGAAGTTCCATGCTAGGAGTGGTCGAGGCTCAGGTGTGGGATGGTCTGTGCTAGGAGTGGACAAGGATCAGGTGTGGGAAGTTCCGTGCTAGGAGTGGTCGAGGATCAGGCGTGGGAAGTTCCGTGCTAGGAGTGGTCGAGAATCAGGTGTAGGAAGTTCCATGCTAGGAGTGGTCGAGGCTCAGGTGTGGGAAGTTCTGTGCTAGGAGTGGTCGAGGCTCAGGTGTGGGAAGTTCTGTGCTAGGAGTGGTGTAGGCTCAGGTGTGGGAAGTTCCATGCTAGGAGTGGTCGAGGCTCAGGTGTCTGAAGGTCCGTGCTAGGAGTGGTCGAGGCTCAGGTATGGGAAGTTCCGTGCTAGGAGTGGTCGAGGCTCAGGTGTGGGAAGTTCCATGCTAGGAGTGGTAGAGGCTCAGGTGTGGGAAGTTCTGTCCTAGAAGTTGTCGAGGATCAGGTGTGGGAAGTTCCATGCTAGGAGTGGTCGAGGCTCAGGTGTCTGAAGGTCCGTGCTAGGAGTGGTCGAGGCTCAGGTATGGGAAGTTCCGTGCTAGGAGTGGTCAGGCTCAGGTGTGGGAAGTTCCATGCTAGGAGTGGTTGAAGCACAGGTGTGGGAAGTTCTATGCTACGAGTGGTCGAGGATCAGGTGTGGGAAGTTCTGTGCTAAGAGTGGTCGAGGCTCAGGTGTGGGAAGTTCCATGCTAGGAGTGGTCGAGGCTCAGGTGTGGGAAGATCCGTGCTAGTAGTGGTCGAATCTCAGTTGTGAGAAGTTCCGTGCTAGGATTGGTCAAGACTCAGGTGTGGGAAGTTCTGTTCTAGGAATGGCCGAGGCTCAGACATGGGAAGTTCTGTGCTAGGAGAGGTCGAGGCTCAGGTGTCTGAAGTTCCGTGCTACGTGTGATCGAGGCTCAGGTGTGGGAAGTTCCATGCAACGAGTGGTCGAGGCTCAGGTGTAGAAAGTTCCATGCTAGAAGTGGTCGAGGATCAGGTCTGGGAAGTTCCGTGCTAGGAGTGGTCGAGGATCAGGTGTGGGAAGTTCAATGCTAGGAGTGGTCGAGGCTCAGGTATGGGAAGTTCCGTGCTAGGAGTAGTCGAGGCTCAGGTGTGGGAAGTTTCTTGCTTGGAGTGGTCGAGGCTCAGGTGTGGGAAGTTCCGTGCTAGGAGTGGTCGAGGCTGAGGTGTGGGAAGTTCTGTGCTAGGAGTGGTCAAGGCTCATGGGTGGGAAGGTCTGTGCTAGGAGTGGTCGAGGATCAGGTGTGGGAAGTTCCGTGCTAGGATTGGTCGAGGATCAGGTCTGGGAAGTTCTGTGCTAGGAGTGGTCGAGGATAAGATGTGGGAAGTTCCATGCTAGGAGTGGTCGAGGCTGAGGTGTGGGAAGTTCCGTGCTAGGAGTGGTCGAGGATCAGGTCTGGGAAGTTCTGTGCTAGGAGTGGTCGAGGATAACATGTGGGAAGTTCCATGCTAGGAGTGGTCGAGGCTCAGGTGTGGGAAGTTCCTTGCTATGAGTGGTCTAGGCTCAGGTGTGGGAAGTTCCCTGCTAGGAGTGGTTGATGCTCAAGTGTGGGAAGTTCCGTGCTAGGAGTGGTCGAGGATCAGGTGCGGGAAGTTCCGTGCTAGGAGTGGTTGAGGCTCAGGTGTGGGAAGTTCCGTGCAAGGAGTGGTCGAGGATCAGGTGTGGGAAGTTCCGTGCTAGGAGTGGTCGAGGATCATGTGTGGGAAGTTCAGTGCAAGGAGTGGTCGAGGATCAGGTGTGGAAAGTTCCGTGCTAGGAGTGTTCGAGGCTCAGGTGTGGGAAGTTCAGTGCTAGGAGTGGTCGAGGATCAGGTGTGGGAAGTTCCGTGCTAGGAGTGGTCGAGGCTCAGGTGTGGGAAGTTCCCTGCTAGGAGTGGTTGATGCTCAAGTGTGGGAAGTCCCGTGCTAGGACTGGTCGAGGTTCAGGTGTGGGAAGTTCCGTGCTAGGAGTGGTCGAGATTCAGGTGAGGGAAGTTCCGTGCTAAGTGTGGTTGAGGCTCAGGTGTGGGAAGTTCCGTGCTAGGAGTGGTCGAGGATCAGGTGTGGGAAGTTCCGTGCTAGGTGTGGTCGAGATTCAGGTTTGGGAAGTTCCGTGCTAGGATTGGTTGATGCTCAGGTGTGGGAAGTTCCGTGCAAGGAGTGGGCGAAGCTCAGGTGTGGGAAGTTCCGTGCAAGGAGTGGTCGAAGATCAGGTGTGCGAAGTTCCGTGCTATGAGTGGTTGAGACTCAGGTGTGGGAAGTTCCATGCTAGGAGTGGTCGAGGATCAGGTGTGGGAAGTTCAGTGCTAGAAGTGGTCGAGGGTCAGGTGTGAGGAGTTCCGTGCTAGGAGTGGCCGAGGCTCAGGTGTGGGAAGTTCCGTGCTAGGAGTGGTTGAGGCTCAGGTGTGGGAAGTTCCATGCTAGGAGTGGTCGAGATTCAGGTGTAGGAAATTCCGTGCTAGGAGTGGTTGAGGCTCAGGTGTGGGAAGTTCCGTGCTAGGAGTGGTCGAGGATCGGGTGTGGGAAGTTCCGTGCTAGGAGTGGTCGAGGCACATGTGAGGGAAGTTCCGTGCTAGGAGTGGTTAAGGCTCAGGTTTGGGAAGTTCCGTGCTAGGACTGGTCAAGGATCAGGTGTGGGAAGTTCAGTTCTAGGAGTTGTCGAGGATCAGGTGTGGGAAGTTCCGTGCTAGGAGTGGTCGAGGCTCAGGTGAGGAAAGTTCAGTGCTAGGAGTGGTCGAGGATCAGGTGTGGGAAGTTCCGTGTTAGGAGTGGTCGAGGCTCAGGTGTGGGAAGTTCCGTGCTAGGAGTGGTTGAGGCTCAGGTGTGGGAAGTCCCGTGCTAGGACTGGTCGAGGTTCAGGTGTGGGAAGTTCCGTGCTAGAAGTGGTCGAGGCTCAGGTGTGGGAAGTTCCGTGCTAGGAGTGGTCGAGGCTCAGATGTGGGAAGTTCCATGCTAGGAGTGGTCGAGGCTCAGGTGTGGGATGGTCTGTGCTAGGAGTGGACAAGGATCAGGTGTGGGAAGTTCCGTGCTAGGAGTGGTCGAGGATCAGGCGTGGGAAGTTCCGTGCTAGGAGTGGTCGAGAATCAGGTGTAGGAAGTTCCATGCTAGGAGTGGTCGAGGCTCAGGTGTGGGAAGTTCTGTGCTAGGAGTGGTCGAGGCTCAGGTGTGGGAAGTTCTGTGCTAGGAGTGGTGTAGGCTCAGGTGTGGGAAGTTCCATGCTAGGAGTGGTCGAGGCTCAGGTGTCTGAAGGTCCGTGCTAGGAGTGGTCGAGGCTCAGGTATGGGAAGTTCCGTGCTAGGAGTGGTCGAGGCTCAGGTGTGGGAAGTTCCATGCTAGGAGTGGTAGAGGCTCAGGTGTGGGAAGTTCTGTCCTAGAAGTTGTCGAGGATCAGGTGTGGGAAGTTCCATGCTAGGAGTGGTCGAGGCTCAGGTGTCTGAAGGTCCGTGCTAGGAGTGGTCGAGGCTCAGGTATGGGAAGTTCCGTGCTAGGAGTGGTCAGGCTCAGGTGTGGGAAGTTCCATGCTAGGAGTGGTTGAAGCACAGGTGTGGGAAGTTCTATGCTACGAGTGGTCGAGGATCAGGTGTGGGAAGTTCTGTGCTAAGAGTGGTCGAGGCTCAGGTGTGGGAAGTTCCATGCTAGGAGTGGTCGAGGCTCAGGTGTGGGAAGATCCGTGCTAGTAGTGGTCGAATCTCAGTTGTGAGAAGTTCCGTGCTAGGATTGGTCAAGACTCAGGTGTGGGAAGTTCTGTTCTAGGAATGGCCGAGGCTCAGACATGGGAAGTTCTGTGCTAGGAGAGGTCGAGGCTCAGGTGTCTGAAGTTCCGTGCTACGTGTGATCGAGGCTCAGGTGTGGGAAGTTCCATGCAACGAGTGGTCGAGGCTCAGGTGTAGAAAGTTCCATGCTAGAAGTGGTCGAGGATCAGGTCTGGGAAGTTCCGTGCTAGGAGTGGTCGAGGATCAGGTGTGGGAAGTTCAATGCTAGGAGTGGTCGAGGCTCAGGTATGGGAAGTTCCGTGCTAGGAGTAGTCGAGGCTCAGGTGTGGGAAGTTCCTTGCTTGGAGTGGTCGAGGCTCAGGTGTGGGAAGTTCCGTGCTAGGAGTGGTCGAGGCTGAGGTGTGGGAAGTTCTGTGCTAGGAGTGGTCAAGGCTCATGGGTGGGAAGGTCTGTGCTAGGAGTGGTCGAGGATCAGGTGTGGGAAGTTCCGTGCTAGGATTGGTCGAGGATCAGGTCTGGGAAGTTCTGTGCTAGGAGTGGTCGAGGATAAGATGTGGGAAGTTCCATGCTAGGAGTGGTCGAGGCTCAGGTGTGGAAGTTCCATGCTAAGAGAGGTCGAGGCTTAGGTGTGGGAAGTTCCATGCTAGGAGTGGTCGAGGATCAGGTGTGGGAAGTTCCGTGCAAGGAGTGGTCGAGGCTGAGGTGTGGGAAGTTCCGTGCTAGGAGTGGTCGAGGATCAGGTGTGGGAAGTTCCGTGCTAGGAGTGGTCGAGGATCAGGTCTGGGAAGTTCTGTGCTAAGAGTGATCGAGGCTCAGGTGTGAGAAGTTCAATGCTAGGAGTGGTCGAGGCTCAGGTGTGGGAAGTTCCGTGCTTGGAGGTGTGGGAAGTTCGAGGCTCAGGTGTGGGAAGTTCCATGCTAGGAGTGGTCGAGGCTCAGGTGTGGGGTTCTGTGCGAGGACTGTTCGAGGATCAGGTCTGGGAAGTTCTGTGCTAAGAGTGATCGAGGCTCAGGTGTGAGAAGTTCCATGCTAGAAGTGGTCGAGGATAAGGTCTGGGAAGTTCCGTGCTAGGAGAGGTCGAGGATCAGGTGTGGGAAGTTCAATGCTGAGTGGTCAAAGCTCAGGTGTGGGAAGTTCCATGCTAGGAGTGGTCGAGGATCAGGTGTGGGAAGTTCCATGCTAGGAGTGGTCGAGGCTCAGGTTTGGGAAGTTCCGCGCTAGGAGTGGTCGAGGCTCAGGTGTGGGAAGTTCCATGCTAGGAGTGGTCGAGGCTCAGGTGTGGAAGTTCCATGCTAAGAGAGGACGACGCTCAGGTGTGGGAAGTTCCATGCTAGGAGTGGTCGAGGATCAGGTGTGGGAAGTTCCGTGCTAGGAGTGGTCGAGGCTCAGGTGTGGGAAGTTCCGTGCTAGGAGTGGTTCAGGCTCAGGTGTGGGAAGTTCCGCGCTAGGAGTGGTTGAGGCTCAGGTGTGGGAAGTTTCGTGCTAGGAGTGGTCGAGGCTCGGGTGTGGGAAGTTCCGTGCTAGGAGTGGTTGAGGCTCAGGTGTGGGAAGTTCCGTGCTAGGAGTGGTCGAGGATCAGGTGTGGGAAGTTCCGTGCTAGGAGTGGTCGAGGCTCAGGTGTGGGAAGTTCCGTGCTAGGAGTGGTTGAGGCTCAGGTGTGGGAAGTTCCGTGCTAGGAGTGGTTGAGGCTCAGGTGTGGGAAGTTCCGTGCTAGGAGTGGTCGAGATTCAGGTGTGGGAAGTTCCGTGCTAGGAGTGGTTGAGGCTCAGGTGTGGGAAGTTCCGTGCTAGGAGTGGTCGAGGATCAGGTCTGGGAAGTTCCGTGCTAGGAGTGGTCGAGGATCAGGTGTGGGAAGTTCCGTGCTAGGAGTGGTCGAGGCTCAGGTGTGGGAAGTTCCGTGCTAGGAGTGGTTGAGGCTCAGGTTTGGGAAGTTCCGTGCTAGGAGTGGTCGAGGCTCAGGTGTGGAAGTTCCATGCTAAGAGAGGACGACGCTCCGGTGAGGGAAGTTCCATGCTGGGAGTGGTCGAGGATCAGGTGTGGGAAGTTCCGTGCTAGGAGTGGTCGAGTGGTCGAGGCTCAGGTGTGGGAAGTTCCGTGCTAGGAGTGGTCGAGGCTCAGGTGTGGGAAGTTCCGTGCTAGGAGTGGTCGAGGCTCAGGTGTGGGAAGTTCCGTGCTAGGAGTGGTTGAGGCTCAGGTGTGGGAAGTTCCGTGCTAGGAGTGGTCGAGGATCAGGTGTGGGAAGTTCCGTGCTAGGAGTGGTCGAGGCTCAGGTGTGGGAAGTTCCGTGCTAGGAGTGGTCGAGGATCAGGTGTGGGAAGTTTCGTGCTAGGAGTGGTCGAGGCTCAGGTGTGGGAATTTCCGTGCTAGGAGTGGTTTAGAATCAGGTGTGGGAAGTTCCGTGCTAGGAGTGGTCGAGGTCAGGTGTGGGAAGTTCCATGCTAGGAGTGGTCGAGGATCAGGTGTGGGAAGTTCCGTTCTAGGAGTGGTCGAGGCTCAGGTGCGGGAAGTTTCGTGCTAGGAGTGGTCGAGGCTCAGGTGTGGGAAGTTCCGTGCTAGGAGTGGTTGAGGCTCAGGTGTGGGAAGTTCCGTGCTAGGAGTCGTCGAGATTCAGGTGTGGGAAGTTCCGTGCTAAGAGTGGTCGAGGTTCAGGTGTAAGAAGTTCCATGCTAGAAGTGGTCGAGGGTCAAGTCTGGGAAGTTCCGTGCTAGGAGAGGTCGAGGATCAGGTGTGGGAAGTTCCGTGCTAGGAGTGGTCGAGGCTCAGGTGTGGGAAGTTCCATGCTAGGAGTGGCCGAGGCTCAGGTGTGGGACGTTCTGTGCTAGGAGTGGTCAAGGATCAGGTGTGGGAAGTTCCGTGCTAGGTGTGGTCGAGATTCAGGTGTGGGAAGTTCCATGCTAGGAGTGGTTGAGGCTCAGGTGTGGGAAGTTCCGTGCAAGGAGTGGTCGAGGATCAGGTTAGGGAAGTTCCGTGCTAGGAGTGGTTGAGGCTCAGGTGTGGGAAGTTCCGTGCTAGGAGTGGTCGAGGATCAGGTGTGGGAAGTTCAGTGCTAGGAGTGGTCGAGGATCAGGTGTGGAAAGTTCCGTGCTAGGAGTGGTCGAGGCTCAGGTGTGGGAAGTTCAGTGCTAGGAGTGGTCGAGGATCAGGTGTGGGAAGTTCCGTGCTAGGAGTGGTCGAGGCTCAGGTGTGGGAAGTTCCGTGCTAGGAGTGGTTGAGGCTCAAGTGTGGGAAGTCCCGTGCTAGGACTGGTCGAGGTTCAGGTGTGGGAAGTTCCGTGCTAGGAGTGGTCGAGATTCAGGTGAGGGAAGTTCCGTGCTAAGTGTGGTTGAGGCTCAGGTGTGGGAAGTTCCGTGCTAGGAGTGGTCGAGGATCAGGTGTGGGAAGTTCCGTGCTAGGTGTGGTCGAGGATCAGGTGTGGGAAGTTCCGTGCTATAAGTGGTTGAGGCTCAGGTGTGGTAAGTTCCGTGCAAGGAGTGGGCGAAGCTCAGGTGTGGGAAGTTCCGCGCAAGGAGTGGTCGAGGATCAGGTGTGTGAAGTTCCGTGCTATGAGTGGTTGAGACTCAGGTGTGGGAAGTTCCGTGCTAGAAGTGGTCGAGGATCAGGTGTGAGAAGTTCCGTGCTAGGAGTGGCCGAGGCTCAGGTGTGGGAAGTTCCGTGCTAGGAGTGGTCGAGGCTCAGGTGTGGGAAGTTCCGTGCTAGGAGTGGTCGAGGCTCAGGTGTGGGAAGTTCCATGCTAGGAGTGGTCGAGGCTCAGGTGTGGGAAGTTCCGTGCTAGGAGTGGTCGAGGCTCAGGTGTGGGAAGTTCCGTGCTAGGAGTGGTCGAGGATCAGGTGTGGGAAGTTCCGTGCTAGGAGTGGTCGAGGCTCAGGTGTGGGAAGTTCCGTGCTAGGAGTGGTTGAGGCTCAGGTGTGGGAAGTTCCGTGCTAGGAGTGGTCGAGGCTCAGGTGTGGGAAGTTCCGTGCTAGGAGTGGTCGAGGATCAGGTGTGGGAAGTTCCGTGCTAGGAGTGGTCGAGGCTCAGGTGTGGGAAGTTCCGTGCTAGGAGTGGTCGAGGCTCAGGTGTGGGAAGTTCAGTGCTAGGAGTGGTCGAGGATCAGGTGTGGGAAGTTCCGTGCTAGGAGTGGTCGAGGCTCAGGTGTGGGAAGTTCCGTGCTAGGAGTGGTTGAGGCTCAGGTGTGGGAAGTCCCGTGCTAGGACTGGTCGAGGTTCAGGTGTGGGAAGTTCCGTGCTAGGAGTGGTCGAGATTCAGGTGTGGGAAGTTCCGTGCTAAGAGTGGTTGAGGCTCAGGTGTGGGAAGTTCCGTGCTAGGACTGGTCGAGGATCAGGTATGGGAAGTTCCGTGCTAGGAGTGGTCGAGATTCAGGTGTGGGAAGTTCCGTGCTAGGAGTGGTTGAGGCTCAGGTGTTGGAAGTTCCGTGCAAGGAGTGGTCGAGGATCAGGTGTGGGATGTTGTTAGAGTGGTCGAGGTATCAGGTGTGGGAAGTTCCGTGCTAGGCGTCGTCGAGGATCAGGTGTGGGAAGTTCCGTGCTAGGAGTGGTCGAGGCTCAGGTGTGGGAAGTTCCGTGCTAGGAGTGGTCGAGGCTCAGGTGTGGGAAGTTCCGTGCTAGGAGTGGTCGAGGCTCAGGTGTGGGAAGTTCCGTGCTAGGAGTGGTCGAGGCTCAGGTGTGGGAAGTTCTGTGCTAGGAGTGGTCGAGGATCAGGTGTGGGAAGTTCCATGCTAGGAGTGGTCGAGGCTCAGGTGTGAGAAGTTCCGTGCTAGGAGTGGTCGAGGCTCAGATATGGGAAGTTCCGTGCTAGTAGTGGTCGAGAATCAGGTGTGGGAAGTTCCATGCTAGGAGTGGTCGAGGCTCAGGTGTGAAAAGTTCCGTGCTAGGAGTGGTCGAGGCTCAGGTGTGGGAAGTTCTGTGCTAGGAGTGGTCGAGGATCAGGTATGGGAAGTTCTGTTCTAGGAATGGTCGAGGCTCAGGTGTGGGAAGTTCCGTGCTAGGAGTGGTCGAGGCTCAGGTATGGGAAGTTCCGTGCTAGGAGTGGTGGGAAGTTCCGTGAGAAGTGGTCGAGGCTCAGGTGTGGGAAGTTCCATGCGAGGAGTGGTCGAGGATCAGGTGTGGGAAGTTCCGTGCTAGGAGTGGTCGAGGCTCAGGTGTGGGAAGTTCAGTGCTAGGAGTGGTCGAGGATCAGGTGTGGGAAGTTCCGTGCTAGGAGTGGTCGAATCTCAGTTGTGAGAAGTTCCGTGCTAGGAGTGGTCGAGGATCAGGTGTTGGAAGTTCCGTGCTAGGAGTGGTCGAGGCTCAGGTGTGTGCAGTTCTGTGCTAGGAGTGGTCAAGACTCAGGTGTGGGAAGTTCTGTTCTAGGAATGGCCGAGGCTCAGACATGGGAAGTTCCGTGCTAGGAGTGGTCGAGGCTCAGGTGTGGGAAGTTCCGTGCTAGGAGTGGTCGAGGATCAGGTGTGGGAAGTTCCGTGCTAGGAGTGGTCGAGGATCAGGTGTGGGAAGTTCCGTGCTAGGAGTGGTCGAGGCTCAGGTGTGGGAAGTTCCGTGCTAGGAGTGGTCGAGGCTCAGGTGTGGGAAGTTCCGTGCTAGGAGTGGCCGAGGCTCAGGTGTGGGAAGTTCCGTGCTAGGAGTGGTCGAGGCTCAGGTGTGGGAAGTTCCGTGCTAGGAGTGGTCGAGGCTCAGGTGTGGGAAGTTCCGTGCTAGGAGTGGTCGATTTTCCTTTCTTTCTCGTCTTCCTATCTTCTTCGTCATCCTCATCTACGTTTCTTCCTCCTTCTTGTGTTCGTTTTCTTCTTCTTCCCTCTTTTCTTCCTACCCCCGTGTTGGTCTTGTAATATGGAGGACACTGTGACAGGTATATAGTACAACTATTATTAGCTGTATGGGAATCGGTAAATCTGTATGGGTTACTCAGTACCTAAAGGAAACAGACGGAGGATCAAGTATTCACATCTTCTCTTTCTTTATTTCATCTTCTTCCTTATGTCTCTCTCCTCTTCTGTCGTCTCTACTGGACTGTATTATCGAAGACTTCCTGTTTGTTACGTTTCGTAACAATAAAATGGCTTTTCAATAAGCTGAGGCAGGTAACAGCTCTTTGCTTTTAAGTAAAGGTAGGAATACTTAACCTAAACGTGTAAAACTATTGTGTAAATAAAAGAGAGAGGGAGAGTTAGAGAGCGAGAGATTTCTAGTCAGACTAGACACAAAACAATATGCACGTACAAAGAAAATTTCAAGAAAGTTAGAAACATAACTGAGTGTAATTAAAGGCAAGAGTGTAGTGAGCAGCTGCTTTTATTGTGACCCATGCCATAAACCTGTACGACCACTGCAGAAGCCAAGGTTGCAACTCCCAACCATTTACACTGCCCAAATGACCTTACATCCGTGGTGAAAATAACTTAATAAAACATTCACACCCATTCATATACATACATACAAACATATATATATATATATATATATATATATATATATATATATATATATATATATATATATATATATATATATATATATATATATATATATACATACATATATATATATATATATATATATATATATATATATATATATATATATATATATATATATATATATATATATATATATATATATATATATATATATATATATGTATATATATATATATATATATATATATATATATATATATATATATATATATATATATATATATATATATATATATATATATAGAATTATTTTTCTATTATAGAAATAAAAATATAGAGAAGTACCACCTCCATGGCTGGAATGGGGACCCTCATCCTCAGAGAAGACAATAAACGTATCTCAGGGAAAACTCAAGGTTCTCCCCGGAGCTGGTTGAATATTTTCTTCTCCTACCACCCCGTATATTTGATATTCTATGTGAACATTTATTAATAAACAGAATACATTTACAGAAAAACATAAACATGAATACAATGGCACAATGTATCAAAAGATCATGAATTTCCTCCAGCTCCTCCGAGGCTGGACGTGAGCCAAGTATGCAGCAAGCATTTTCCCTCTGGATGGCTATGCTGAGGCGCTGGAACATGAAAGTGGCTGCCCTTGGGTCCCTGGAGGTGTCGATGAGTCTGGAACTCAATTCTTCAAGGAAACGTGTGGCATTTTCTCCCCATGATCCCAAGGTCTCTGATCCCACTGGGACAAATTGATACTGTTGGCTTATGTCCCTGTACTTGGGCATCCAGCTATGGCAAGGGTTCTCTTAGTGATGTCATTGACCTCATTGTGTCTTGCATGCCAGCCCTTGGTTTGGAACAATTAAGACCATGTAGACCGTATTGGTCTGCTTGCGCTTCGCTGTAAATACACGTATATTCTGTGTGAATTGGGGTAGCAAGACGCAGAGCCACTGCGCTCCCATTGCCGATATGGGAACTGTTTGGAGGATGTTCCCGGAGTGAGGTACGCTCACAGCCTAGAGATGGGCAGTCTCCCTATCTGATGTTGCAGCCCTGAGCATGTTGGCAAGCACCTTTTCAGCGATCGGGATATCCCAGCTTGACTGTTTGTGAGCCAGTACTGCACTAGGGTTTGGTGCTGGAGCAGCAAGAGTCTCCCATTCAGTGATGACACTGGCATAGCTAGGGTCTTCTATTCCTGCTGAGTCACTGAGGGTATCAGGAAGAATTTGTCTTATCAACTCATTTGATGCTATGGAAGAGGATAGGAAAGCTGGTAGAACAATCTGGGAGGATCTGCGTACTCCTAGCCCTCCAAGCCTGACCGGAAGTGAGACTTGCAACCACTGTCCATCTTCAAGGGAAAGATTCAATACACTCTCTAGCATGGTCTTAAGGAGAGAGTCATATTCCTTGAGTTTTGGACTGCTGAAGGCTGGGGAGCATCTCAGAAAGTAGATCAGTTTTGGGACTGACAGGCACCTGGTTGAAGAATTGAGACACTTATGCAACACATGGGAATCTTTATTGAAGAAACGTTTCGCCACACAGTGGCTTCATCAGTCCAATACAAAGTAGAAATGGGTAAGGAGAGTAGAAGTTTGAGGTAATCAGTCCCTCAACCTGGAATCGATGTGTTCAGTCCATCACTCTTCCTACACGAGTGATGGACTGAACACATCGATTCCAGGTTGAGGGACTGATTACCTCAAACTTCTACTCTCCTTACCCATTTCTACTTTGTATTGGACTGATGAAGCCACTGTGTGGCGAAACGTTTCTTCAATAAAGATTCCCATGTGTTGCATAAGTGTCTCAATTCTTCAACTTGTCGGTTTTCTAAACCATTCATCACAAAGGCACCTGGTGAGTAGGTAGAAGGCATCGTGTGTGTCAATGTCTTTCATCCTGCTTTCCATCGTCCGGAGGTCTGAGACTTTTTTTCCTAGGATCAGATCGATGGCATTGGACCCAAGAGGAGCACCGAGGAGAGTGCTATTGGCTGGATCAATGGCTCGTGCTCCTGGTAAAACGGTACTAATATTCTGGATCAACTGTTGATTGGTAGAAACTATTTCACATTTGGTGGGGTTTAAAGAAAGGCCCAGGCTTTCTCCCATGTCTTTAATTTACTGATGTCCTCTAGGAGAGATTCTGTTGTGCCAGCTAGGGTACCGTCGTCCAGGAACCAGATATTGAGCTCGCTGGAGAGTGCTTCTGTGACTTCCTTGATGACCAAACAGAATAGAAAGGGGGCGAGAGGGTCCCCCTGTTGCACGCCCTCACATGAGTCAATTTCATGGTCCCCAAACAATAGTTTGGAAGTCACACTATAACACGATTCTATGAAGGGATAAAGGGAAGGGAAGTTTCTATAAACTGCTTGGAGAGCAGCATCCCTTCTGACTAAGTTGAAAGCATTGGCAAAGTCCAATTTGACCAAGACTTTTTCATCGGACATGTTTTTGATATATACTCGTGCTGCGTGGGCAGCTGTTTCACAGCCCCTGTTGAACGCCAAAACCGAGCTGAGTGGGTTTCAGCATTGCAGCAGCCTCTTGACTCACCCTTCTTACTGCAGCCTTGGCGACTAGGCGCAGAAGGGTGTTACCCACTGCAATGGGCCTGATTCCTCCATCCTTTATCCGGAGGGCACACAATGAGGCACCAAAGAAAAGGGGTCTGATGGCCTCTGGGACACTGCCAGCCTGGCACAGGTTGGAAAATTTGGTGAGTTCAGACAGCAGCCTCTCTGAAACCTCATCAAGTGCTGGATTGAGTATTTGTTTTAAGTGTTGAGGCCTTAAACCGGTGAAACCTCCTGCTGAGCCCACATATATATATATATATATATATATATATATATATATATATATATATATATATATATATATATATATATATATATATATATATATATATTCCTTCAACAAACCGGCCGTGTTCCACCGAGGCAGGGTGACCCAAAAAGAGAACCAAAAGTTTCTCTTTTTGTCTTTAGTAATGTATACAGGCGAAGGGGTTACTAGCCCCTTCCTTCCAGCATGTTAGTCGCCTCATACGACACACACGGCTTATGGAGGAAGAATTCTGTACCACTTACCCATGGATATAAGAGGAAATAAACAAGAACAAGAACTAGTAAGAATATATATATATATATATATATATATATATATATATATATATATATATATATATATATATATATATATATATATATATATATATATATATATATATATATTTATATATATATATATATATATATATATATATATATATATATATATATATATATATATATACATGCAATAAGATCACAGTAAACAGGTGATTTCAGAATATGCAAAACAACCACTCTGAAAGAATAGAGAAATTCCAAGCGCTTTCGTGACTACTCACATTATCAAGGAACTATGAAAGTAAAGCATCCA
Source organism: Cherax quadricarinatus (assembly GCF_038502225.1). Lineage (NCBI taxonomy): Eukaryota > Metazoa > Arthropoda > Malacostraca > Decapoda > Parastacidae > Cherax > Cherax quadricarinatus. The sequence continues at coordinate 15,784 of NW_027197563.1, forward strand.
AGGAAGCTATATAAGGAGTCTGGCCAACACCTCACTATCAGATCCCACAATGGTTAAACACCTGACGCTCGCCGACCCAACTTGGATAGGTCCTTTGCACAACTCACCCACAAACTATTCTACCCAAGAAAATTTAAAAATTATTATTTGTCCAGTGTATTATTAAATTCTTCCCAAATTCTATTAATTATAAATGGATCTAATTTATATAAACCAAAGGAAATATTCATATTATTGTCAAAACTGCTTTTTATGAAACATGATTCAATTATATTCCTGTCGACCATGGACTTGCTTGATACTACTTTCTCAACTTTTTGAAAATCAATTGGATGGTTAAAATCTCTTTAATGAATAAATAGACCATTGGAATCTTGTCCAGTTCTAATGCTATATTTATGTTGTTTTAATCTTAGTTCGAGATTTTTACCAGTTTGACCGTAATAAACTTTATCGCAAATTTTACAAGGAATCTTATAGACACATTCATCAGCATTTTGGGGGGAATTCTTTATCATAAGTTTTTTTTACTGTATCAAGATTTTTGAATACAACTTTAATATTAAAAGTCTTAAGAAGAGAAGGCATATCAACCAAGTTTTCATGGTAAGGGAGAACCAACATATTTTTAGTTGAATAAGGCTGATTTTCCCTTTTTGGATTGTAAAAAGTATTTCTAGCAACTTTAAAATATTTATCAATTACATTTCTTGGGTATTTTAAATCATTACCTATTTCATAAATTTTGGATATTTCCTCATCTATGAACACAGGACTACAAATTCGTAAAGCTCTCAAAAACATTGATGAGTAAACAGACAGTTTGACTCTATCTTGATGCGAGGAATAATAGTGGACATAGGAACAGTTATTTGTAGGTTTTCTGTAAATTTTAAATTTGAATTCATTATTACCCTTAATAATTAAAACATCTAGAAAAGGCAATGAGTTATTTTCTTCAAACTCAACAGTAAAGTTTATAGAATGGGCAAAGCTATTTAATTTTCCAAGGAAATGGTGTATATATGATACTGAAACCTATTCTAAACTTAGGAAAAATCCCCTAGAAACCGTTAACAGCAATTTCAATAAAAAAATAAACTTCTACTGAAAGGCAAAGATGAATTAGTCAAACAATTTACTTCCACTAATGCATCTTTACCTTACATGTATGGACTAATAAAAACACACAAACCAGGGAATCCAGTCAGACCAATTATTAGCTCCATAGGGTCAGTTTCATATAAATTATCCAAATGGCTTGTTGATATTTTGAGCCCTATTGTTGGCAAAATTTCTAACTTTAATGTTAAAAACAACATAGACTTGGTTGATAAATTAAGCTCCTTGACTAACTTAAATGATTTTAACATGGTTAGTTTTGATGTTACTTCCTTGTTTACGAAAGTTCCTGTTGATGATTTATTAAGTTTCTTATCTGAAGAACTCGTTAACTATGATTTACCATTGCCAGTTCCTACTATCATTAAACTTATTAAACTTTGCATTGTTGATGCAAAATTTGTATTTAATGATAAGTTTTACACTCAGAAGTTTGGTATGGCAATGGGAAATCCTCTTTCACCTGTTCTTAGTAACCTATACATGGAATTTTTTGAAACAAGGCTGCTTAACACAATCCTCCCTAATAGAGCTAAATGGTTCAGATATGTTGATGATATTTTGTGTCTTATGCCCAAAAATGCAGATATACACCATTTCCTTGGAAAATTAAATAGCTTTGCCCATTCTATAAACTTTACTGTTGAGTTTGAAGAAAATAACTCATTGCCTTTTCTAGATGTTTTAATTATTAAGGGTAATAATGAATTCAGATTTAAAATTTACAGAAAACCTACAAACAACTGTTCCTATGTCCACTATTATTCCTCGCATCAAGATAGAGTTAAACTGTCTGTTTCCTCATCAATGTTTTTGAGAACTTTACGAATTTGTAGTCCAGAGTTCATAGATGAGGAAATATCCAAAATTTATGAAATAGGTAATGATTTAAAATACCCAAGAAATGTAATTGATAAATCTTTTAAAGTTGCTAGAAATACTTTTTACAATCCAAAAAGGGACAACCAGCTTATTCAACTAAAAATATGTTGGTTCTCCCTTACCTTGAAAACTTGGTTGATATGCCTTCTCTTCTTAAGACTTTTAATATTAAAGTTGCATTCAAAATCTTGAAACAATAAAAAAAACTTTTGATAAAGAATTCCCCCCAAAATGCTGATGGATGTGTCTATAAGATTCCTTGTAAAATTTGCGATAAAGTTTATTACGTTCAAACTGGTAAAAATCTCGAACTAAGATTAAAACAACATAAATGTAGCATTAGAACTGGACAAGATTCCAATGCTCTATTTATTCATGTAAGAGATTTTAACCATCCAATTGATTTTCAAAAAGTTGAGAAAGTAGTATCAAGCAAATCCATGGTCGACAGGAATATAATTGAATCTTGTTTCATAAAAAGCAGTTTTGACAATAATATGAATATTTCCTTTGGTTTATATAAATTAGATCCATTTATAATTAATAGAATTTGGGAAGAATTTAATAATACACTGGACAAATAAATAGCTTGGGGGTGAGTTTTGCAAAGGACCTATCCAAGTTGGCTCGCCGCGCGTCACGTGTTTAACCGTTGTGGGATCTGATAGTGAGGTGCTGGCCGACCCCTTATATAGCTTCCTTGGATGCTTCACTTTCATAGTTCCTTGATAATGTGAGTAGTCACGAAAGCGCTTGGAATTTCTCTATTCTTTCAAAGTGGTTGTTTTGCATAAATATATATATGTATATATATATATATATATATATATATATATATATATATATATATATATATATATATATATATATATATATATATATATATATATATATATATATATATATATATATATATATATATATACACTGTGTGTGTGAAACTTACATATTTATTTAGAAAGACGATGTAATTGAAGTTTGGTAAATTAAGTAATTTTCAGGGAATTTAAAAGAAAGTAAATGACAGACCATCACAGTGAATAAGTTTACTAGCAGGGAGCGCTGCCCCCAGAGAACCGGGAGAACCGCCCCAGAGACCTGGGAGCGCCGTCCCCCAGAGAGCCAGGAGCGTCGTCCCTGGTCAGGCCCTCCTGAGAGCCATGACCGCCGCATCCCAGAGACCCGGGAACACCGCCCCCCAGAGAGCCAGGAGCGTCGCCCCAAGTCAGTGCCTCCAGAAACCCGGGAGCGCCGCCCCTCAGGCCAGTGCTCCTAGAGAGCCGGGAGCGCCGCCCCCTAGGCCAGTGTCCCCAGAGAGTTTGGTGCACCATCCACAGTGCCCCCAGGGTCCTTGTAGCGCTATCCCTCTTACACCGACCCCCTGGCACCGACCCCCTGGCACCTACCCCATGGGCACCGACTCTCTGGCACTGCCCCCCCCGACACTGACCCCCTTGCACTAACCCGCTGACACTATCCCTCTGGCACCGACCCTCCAGTAGTCGCATCCGGAGGTCACCACCCTGTAACCCAGTTCCAGACCATGTCTTCTGGTTGTTTGTCTGATTAATCAGTCTGTTAGTGCTAAACACTCGCATTATTATTATTATAATCAAGGGGAAGCGCTAAACCCGTAGGATTATACAGCGCCTGGGGGGGAATGTGGAAGGCATTCAGGCTTAATTCGGGGAACTGGAGTACAGATCCAATTCCCTATATCAAGAACCCCTCACCAACATCAAGGAACCTTCCCTGAGGGGTAAACACTCGCAGACCAACGTATGCACCACAACCCGGCTGATCAGGGCTTGAGGAAATTGTTTGGTTCCGGCTTGAAGACGGTCGAATAGCCATGGTCTCAGTGTACTCATCGTTGACCTGGTTATCGTCAGACATCTTGCACTGTCTGCCATACCTCTAGTGTTCATATGTATTTATTCAGGTGTGGAGAGAGACCAGTGTCTGCAGAATCTACTGTGTTCACATTATCATGTATCTTTCTCTCCTACGTTCTAAGGAGTATGGCTAATGACTGAGTTTATACAGTGAGGTTGTGAAGGCTTACTCAGCCCTGTAACAACTTCAGTATCACCAAGGCTGGCTCCTCCTCAGGAAAATTAATGAATAGAAAAAGAATAATAACAGTCAAATATAAACACTATTATTTAGAAATGAAAATGTAAAAAAATAAATATGAGTTTTGTCCTACTTGAAAGAGAAATGAAAAATGAAATATAAAAATAATATCTGAATTCAACGCTAATATATACAGTTAGACTGAGGTGTCTGATGTTGTTGACACCGCGTGTTGTAGAAATTGTAGCCGTTGCTGATGATGGGGGAGGTCACAGATGTTGAGTGACAACCCAACGACTAGTTATTCACAGAGTCTCTAGCCTTGAATAGTCCGTCAAGATGATAGGAACGCAGGTCTTTCAAAACTGCAAAAATGAGAGGTAGTTGCCTGGGGATGACTACACTTAGGTATGCAGATAAAATGGTGACGTCTCAGAACTTGTGTGACGTTCGTCTCCTTCAACACTGTTTCTTTGGTTGCCAGATGACCCGAGCTGACATTCCAAGCTAGAAAGAGACAAAGGTTATCTACTGCTTAAAAAATCACTCTCCATGATAAGTACAATATTTAAAAGAAATGGTGCTTATCTAAAAGCATAACATGGAAATCAAGGCTGAAAGGACTAAGTTTATTATTGGTCAAAAGTGAAGCTTTCAACCAATATATTTACTAGAATAGGAGCAGAGGCTTTTACTTACAGTTGTGCTGGGAGCTGTGAGTCAAATGATTACTGTTTGGCCGGAGCCCCACACGTCACCATTCTGGGTGGGGAAAAAGGGGGGGGAGGGGATAGTGGGAGCTAGACTGACCCTACCTTAACAAGCAGCCGGCAATCAAACTATCGTCACCCATATACTCGCTCGCTAATTCTATCTGTTGAACTTTTCCCTCACAGAGGTTTCTCTGCACATTTTCTATTTCCGTAATTTCTCCTGCCTTGAGGGTGGGCTGTTAGTGTACAGTAATGTTCCAACCAAGAGAGAATGAGGGACCAGAAATGTGTCATTGCTGGCTTGACATCACTTTCTTTTGATAGACTTAGTTATCGAACGCATCATTTTCCTGGCAGCAGTGATAACACTGTATTTGTGCTTCTTGAACGTGAGATCTTTTGACATTATTACTCAAAAGTCACTCACTTTAGATTTTCATTTGACTGAGTGCTTTCAGTCTGTCTTGCACTCCAGTCTTCTTATTCCCTTAATCCAGTCGTCCATTCTCTGCTCAGACGTTGTGCTGAGCGGTTGTCAGCTGCTTCTCCTCAGTCCCGACACCTGGTGGAGGAGTTTTTGCTACATCAACAACAATGGCGACTGCATTTCGCCAGCGTGTTAATACTATTTGTATTCAACTAACACAGGGCTCTATCACCAGCGAATCAATAAATGTGTTAATGCCAGCAATCATTCATGCTATTTATGGCATTCAGCGTGAATCCTTGTGTGGCGTCACCTTGAATGGAACTTCACGGATCTTCGTCAAGTTTTGTTATACTCAGATTTGCGAGAAGATTGTAACCCAGTACCAGGATATAAGTAAGCAAGTCACCCCAGCTGTTACTGTCCAGTTGCATGACGTTTCACGGTACTATAGGTGGGTACGTGTGCGAAACGTGCCTTTTGAGGCCAATGAAGTCGATATACGTGATGTTTTTGAACGTTATGGGAAGATCCACATGGTCACCATGGGTAGGTGGTCTGACGGCTTCTATGTTGGTCTTCAGGAGGGGTCATTTACTTTGAAAATGTCCCTGCGTCAGCCGATTCCTTTGTACGTACACCTGGAGGATTTTCGTTCCCAGATGTACGTAAAGTATCCTGGATAGAGAAGAACTTGCCGCCTCTGCGGCGCTTTGGATCACATGGCGGCTCAAAGTGTTCAGCGCCAGCCTCCCTCGGGGCGTGGTCGTGGTCCTGACAGCGAGGTACCCCGCCAGGCTCCGGAAGAAGAGGTTGTCGAGGACTCACCGCGTCTGGCATCGTGGAGTGCTGAGGTTGATCGGGCCATGCTACTAGAGTCAAGATATATTGTGTGACTCTACCTGGGACTGCCTCCCTTGACGAGGTGGAACATGTGAGCAGTGAGATCCCTCTAGCAAGAGAGGCAGGTGATATGCGTTGAGTGACCTTTTAGCATCACATGAGTCTGATTCTGTGCCGTGTGTGTCTTTGTTGAAGTGTTCTGATGAGGTGAGATTACGTGTAGATGATGCTGATCAGATAGCTAAAGTGTGAGATTTGGAGAGTTCGAGGGTTCATACTGTTGAGGCAGACATTCACAAGGAGAACACTCCAAGTACTGACATGTCTGAAGATGCTGTTTCTAGGAAGCGTGCGGCTACCCCGTCCGACTCCGATGACGTCTTGACCCCTGGACAACGTTCAGGGAAGAAGACGTGGTCGGAGTACCGTCTGGTATATTAACATTTAATAAGATATTACAAATATGTACAAGTAAGTTTGTGTGTATGTGTGTAAGTGCTCTAAGTAGTTTGCTATGTCTCAAGACTCGACTGGACTTAAACAAGTGACTGACAAAGTCCTCAAATAAACTAACTTCTTGACCAACTGGCAGTCAGAACAGTCTGCTTGAACAATAAAAAGAATGCTAAACCCAATAGCAATATAACAAGCAACTGCGACACAGAATCAGGAACAAAGAGATAATATAACGACACTAAGTAGGGACCATCAGCAGATCCTCCACAAAAGTCACAAAACTCCAATACTACTGAATCTAAGTTCAGCATAAGAAAATCCCCGATTGTGATAATACACAGATACCAGTACAAGTTAGGTCAGAAGCTACAGCTCAGGACCTGAGTTGTTTCCAGTGTCTATGTGACACACAACCTCAGTACAACGTCGAAAATCACTAAGTCTATACAACGTTCTGTGAACAGAGTCTCGCAGAACTAACAATAATGAGACAAGAGATGGTCTTCCAACAAGGGCCTTTAAGGGAGATTTAGGCACTGTGTCTGGAATACGTCCACCCACCCAGTGAGTCTAGACCAGACTGAATACTTCAGGCGAGGTGAGGACACCCCCCCCTCGATCACGTGATAGCTCCGTGGGTCGCTGCCCAGCAAGAAACCGGCAGGGAAACTAGCAAAGAGCGATAATTACAGTAGTTAGAAAATCAAGACTTGAACTGAGCACATAATATGTTACATCCTACCTAACAACATAACTAAGTCAAATAATAATATAAAGCAATACATTTACGATTTAGCTATTATCGCAAATATAAGCAATATAAAATTATATGAAAACGTAATATACATTATATTCATAATCATAATATACATTATATATATTACAACCCATTCAGGGGTTGCAACATCAGGTCACATTGACTTACAGGAGGAACACAGCAACCGACCTGGCAGCACAAGCTGTCAGGTCCAACTCACACCCACCCACATCCACTCATGTATTTATCCAACCTACTTTTAAAGCTACACAACGTTCTGGCCTCTATAACTGTACTTGGGAGTTTGTTCCACTCATCCACAACTCTATTACCAAACCAGTACTTTCCTATATCCTTCCTGAATCTGAATTTTTCCAACTTAAAACCATTGCTGCGAGTCCTGTCTAGGCTAGATATTTTCAGCACACTATTTACACCCCCTTTATTTATTCCTGTCTTCCATTTATACACCTCAATCATATCCCCCCCTAATTCTACGTCTTTCTAGAGAGAGCAGATTCAGGGCCCTTAGTCTATCCTCATAGGGAAGGTTTCTGATACATGGGATCAACTTTGTAATCCTCCTTTGTACGTTTTCCAGAGCATTTATATCCATTCTGTAATACGGTGACCAAAACTGTGCAGCATAATCTAAATGAGGCCTAACCAAGGATGTATAGAGTTGAAGAACAACCTGAGGACTCCTATTATTTATGCTTCTTGATATGAAGCCAAGGATTCTATTAGCTTTATTGCGAACACTTATGCACTGTTGTCTTGGTTTCAGATTACTGCTAACCAGAACTCCTAAATCTTTTTTGCAATCCGTAATATTAAGATCTACATTATTTAGTTTATATGTGGCATGGTTATTGTTCTGTCCAACATTTAGAACTTTGCATTTGTCTATATTAAACTGCATCTGCCACTTCTCCGACCACTGCATCAGTCTATTCAAATCTTCCTGGAGTGCTCTAATGTCCTTGTCAGAATGAATTCGACGGCCTATTTTGGTGTTATCGGCAAACTTGCTGATGTCGCTCTTTATGCCCTCATCTATGTTGTTTATGTAGATTGTGAACAGCAGGGGGCCCAATACTGACCCCTGTGGAACACCGCTCGTGACGCTTCCCCACTCTGATTTCTCCCCATTTATGCAAACTCTCTGCTGCTTATTTGTCAACCATGCCTCTATCCAGGAAAAAAAATTTCCTCCTATTCCATGTGCCTTAATTTTCCTCAATAGTCTCTGATGTGGGACCCTGTCAAAAGCCTTACTGAAGTCCATATACACAATATCATATTCATTACCATGATCTACCTCCTCAAATACCTTAGTGAAAAAAGTTAATAAATTCGTAAGGCAGGAACGCCCCTTTGTAAAACCATGCCGAGATTCGTTGATTAATTTATGCTTTTCAAGGTGGCTACGAACTGCCTCGGCAATTATTGATTCCATAAATTTTCCCACTATGGAGGTTAGGCTTATTGGTCTATAGTTCGAAGCTAAGGACCTGTCACCTGCTTTGAAAATAGGTATCACATTTGCCATTTTCCACTTATCTGGCACCATGCCAGTTTGTAGTGATATGTTGAAAAGATTAGCCAAAGGTTTGCTAAGCTCCTCTTTACATTCCTTTAGAACCCTTGCATACAGTTCCTCAGGGCCTGGGAATTTGTTAGGTTTTAATTTATCTATTTGCCTAAGGACCATGTCACTTGTGACCCTAATCGTGCACAGTTTATTATCGTCCTGTTCTACATAATTTATCATTTCTGGAATATCGCTGGTATCCTCCTGTGTAAAAACTGAGAGGAAGTATGTGTTAAAAATTCTACACATTTCCTTATCACTGTCAGTGAGCTGACCCGAGGAACTTTTGAGTGGACCTATCTTGTCCCTGCGGGAGGTCGATCAGATGAAGGCGTGTAATTCGGGGAGGGTTGTACATAGTGTCTTGGGACGCTTAAATAGTCTACGGCCGCGACATTTAACCCTACATCAGAGGGCGGTGGTCATTAATGTCCTGCTTTATAGCAAAGTATGGCATGTTGCTGAACTGTATCCTCTGTTGCAGGGGGGTGTCAAACATCTTTTGCATAGTGTTTATCGATTTTTGTGGGGTTCAGGTTGCGATTGGCTCACAAGAGCGGTGGTGGAGACACCAATACATCAGGGAGGGTTGGGTCTCATTCCTCTAGAGGCTCGTGTCATGGCATGTTACGTGAAGCCTCGTTTTCTCCGACTGGGTGGGATGCATGGTGGGTTAAGCGAATTGTATAACGACCTGCGCAGGTGGTGGGGAGGGAGGAATTTAATTAGGTGCGACACAATGCTCCGCCTATTATTGAACATGAGGGACGTGCGCTGTGTAAAATTATGTTCCTTAGAAAGGGCTGGTAGGGAGGTAGTCGTGGTGCTAGTTGAAGGAATGTATCCCATGTATGCGTGGGGTGATATATGGAGGCGGGTTCAACAGTTGCGTCTGCCTGCTCAAGTACGGGAAGTGGTTTTTAAATTTTTACACGGAATCTTGCCGTCCTGGGTGGTGTTGTATAATAGGCGTTTGGAGGAAGACTGGGGTTGTCCGGCGTGCGGGATAGAGGAATCTGCTTTTCACGTTGTGTATTTCTGTGAGACTTTAGGTATGGTACGAGAGTGGTTCAGTAGGGTTTTACGTTTGGTGGGGTGGGGGGTGAGGTTTGTCGGTACTCCGGGCGTTGAGTTTTGATGTAGGTGGGGTTGACTTGCGTGTACAACGTGCAGTTTCGTACGTTGTGTCCGATTATATTTTCGTGTCATGGGCTATGAGGCACGTTGATGGTAACATTAGAATTAGGGTTTTAGCGGGGACGATTTATAGGACAAAATGTCGAAATAGGTTGGTATATGAGGAGAGATGGGAGAGAGACTTCCCGCCTGAATATAAAGCCTTGGAGTTACGAGATTTGAGATAGTTGTGAGTGTTCAGTGGGTAATCTAACGGGCTGGTCAGCTGTGTCTAATTGTGTTTGTCAAGTGCGTGAATGTTTTGTGTTCTCAGAGTTTATGTGCGTCTCCTATGTGACGGTGATGACGAAATATCTTAAGGCTTTGTATATACAGCTTTTAGGAATGTTTATCGTCATTTATGCCTCAATACAAGTCATTGGTGTACATTTTGTATATGGTGAGCTTCCTAACACAGTTGAACGTGTTCTTATTTCTGTTTATACTTCATACCGTGTTTGTGTGCTTTTCAATAGTATATGTATCTATGCAAGTGTTTATTTTTCTGTAAGCTGTGATGGAGCTTGAACTATATGTGGAAGCAGTATTTTTCAATGTTTGCCTCTCGTCAGTGTATAAGTTCACTTATAGCTGCTTGCATTGTTTTTTCTTTGTGTTTATTGAGATGTCAAATATCACAGTGTAGTTTCGTTTTGTTATATTAGATATTTTAATTTTTTGTGAATTGTAGCGTCATCCTGATCCACCTTTGAACAGTAATGTCTATTCTTAGTCCATGATAATAATCCCGTGGTAGTCGCCAAAATTAACGTATTGTTGTGCTCTTTAAGGCACCTGAGTTCTTAGATTAAGTCTTGGATACGTTGTGTGTTGGCAGGCGGAAGCCACGCCTAGTTATATGCCAGATGAAGTATCATGTTGTATAATACGTGATTGCTTGTGTATGTGTGTAATTTTGTGTGCTCGTTTTTGTCACATTGTTTTTTGTATAGTCTTCATATTTTCTAGTGTTTTGATTTTATTATTTATTTATTTATTTTATTATCACACTGGTCGATTCCCACCAAGGCAGGGTGGCCCGAAAAAGAAACACTTTCACCATCATTCACTCCATCACTGTCTTGCCAGAAGGGTGCTTTACACTACAGCTTTTAAACTGCAACATTAACACCCCTCCTTCAGAGTGCAGGCACTGTACTTCCCATCTCCAGGACTCAAGTCCAGCCTGCCGGTTTCCCTGAACCCCTTCATAAATGTTACTTTGCTCACACTCCAACAGCACGTCAAGTATTAAAAACCATTTGTCTCCATTCACTCCTATCAAACACGCTCACGCATACCTGCTGGAAGTCCAAGCCCCTCGCACACAAAACCTCCTTTACCCCCTCTCTCCAACCTTTCCTAGGCCGACCCCTACCCCGCCTTCCTTCCGCTACAGACTGATACACTCTTGAAGTCATTCTGTTTCGCTCCATTCTCTCTACATGTCCGAACCACCTCAACAACCCTTCCTCAGCCCTCTGGACAACAGTTTTGGTAATCCCACACCTCCTCCTAACTTCCAAACTACGAATTCTCTGCATTATATTCACACCACACATTGCCCTCAGACATGACATCTCCACTGCCTCCAGCCTTCTCCTCGCTGCAACATTCATCACCCATGCTTCACACCCATATAAGAGCGTTGGTAAAACTATACTCTCATACATTCCCCTCTTTGCCTCCAAGGACAAAGTTCTTTGTCTCCATAGACTCCTAAGTGCACCACTCACTCTTTTTCCCTCATCAATTCTATGATTCACCTCATCTTTCATAGACCCATCCGCTGACACGTCCACTCCCAAATATCTGAATACATTCACCTCCTCCATACTCTCTCCCTCCAATCTGATATTCAATCTTTCATCACCTAATCTTTTTGTTATCCTCATAACCTTGCTCTTTCCTGTATTCACCTTTAATTTTCTTCTTTTGCACACCCTACCAAATTCATCCACCAATCTCTGCAACTTCTCTTCAGAATCTCCCAAGAGCACAGTGTCATCAGCAAAGAGCAGCTGTGACAACTCCCACTTTGTGTGTGATTCTTTATCTTTTAACTCCACGCCTCTTGTCAAGACCCTCGCATTTACTTCTCTTACAACCCCATCTATAAATATATTAAACAACCACGGTGACATCACACATCCTTGTCTAAGGCCTACTTTTACTGGGAAATAATTTCCCTCTTTCCTACATACTCTAACTTGAGCCTCACTATCCTCGTAAAAACTCTTCACTGCTTTCAGTAACCTACCTCCTACACCATACACTTGCAACATCTGCCACATTGCCCCCCTATCCACCCTGTCATACGCCTTTTCCAAATCCATAAATGCCACAAAGACCTCTTTAGCCTTATCTAAATACTGTTCACTTATATGTTTCACTGTAAACTCCTGGTCCACACACCCCCTACCTTTCCTAAAGCTTCCTTGTTCATCTGCTATCCTATTCTCCGTCTTACTCTTAATTCCTTCAATAATAACTCTACCATACACTTTACCAGGTATACTCAGCAGACTTATCCCCCTATAATTTTTGCACTCTCTTTTATCCCCTTTGCCTTTATACAAAGGAACTATGCATGCTCTCTGCCAATCCCTAGGTACTTTACCCTCTTCCATACATTTATTAAATAATTGCACCAACTACTCCAAAACTATATCCCCACCTGCTTTTAACATTTCTATCTTTATCCCATCAATCCCGGCTGCCTTACCCCCTTTCATTTTACCTACTGCCTCACGAACTTCCCCCACACTCACAACTGGCTCTTCCTCACTCCTACAAGATGTTATTCCTCCTTGTCCTATACACGAAATCACAGCTTCCCTATCTTCATCAACATTTAACAATTCCTCAAAATATTCCCTCCATCTTCCCAATACCTCTAACTCTCCATTTAATAACTCTCCTCTCCTATTTTTAACTGACAAATCCATTTGTTCTCTAGGCTTTCTTAACTTGTTAATCTCACTCCAAAACTTTTTCTTATTTTCAACAAAATTTGTTGATAACATCTCACACACTCTCTCATTTGCTCTCTTTTTACATTGCTTCACCACTCTCTTAACCTCTCTCTTTTTCTCCATATACTCTTCCCTCCTTGCATCACTTCTACTTTGTAAAAACTTCTCATATGCTAACTTTTTCTCCCTTACTACTCTCTTTACATCATCATTCCACCAATCGCTCCTCTTCCCTCCCGCACCCACTTTCCTGTAACCACAAACTTCTGCTGAACACTCTAACACTACATTTTTAAACCTACCCCATACCTCTTCGACCCCATTGCCTATGCTCTCATTAGCCCATCTATCCTCCAATAGCTGTTTATATCTTACCCTAACTGCCTCCTCTTTTAGTTTATAAACCTTCACCTCTCTCTTCCCTGATGCTTCTATTCTCCTTGTATCCCATCTTCCTTTCACTCTCATTGTAGCTACAACTAGAAAGTGATCTGATATATCTGTGGCCCCTCTATAAACATGTACATCCTGAAGTCTACTCAACAGTCTTTTATCTACCAATACATAATCCAAAAACTACTGTCATTTCGCCCTACATCATATCTTGTATACTTATTTATCCTCTTTTTCTTAAAATATGTATTACCTATAACTAAACCCCTTTCTATACAAAGTTCAATCAAAGGGCTCCCATTATCATTTACACCTGGCACCCCAAACTTACCTACCACACCCTCTCTAAAAGTTTCTCCTACTTTAGCATTCAGGTCCCCTAGCACAATCACTCTCTCACTTGGTTCAAAGGTTCCTATACATTCACTTAACATCTCCCAAAATCTCTCTCTCTCCTCTACATTCCTCTCTTCTCCAGGTGCATACACGCTTATTATGACCCACTTCTTGCATCCAACCTTTACTTTAATCCACATAATTCTTGAATTTACACATTCATATTCTCTTTTCTCCTTCCATAACTGATCATTTAACATTACTGCTACCCCTTCCTTTGCTCTAACTCTCTCAGATACTCCAGATTTAATCCCATTTATTTCCCCCCACTGAAACTCTCCTACCCCCTTCAGCTTTGTTTCGCTTAGGGCCAGGACATCCAACTTCTTTTCATTCATAACATCAGCAATCATCTGTTTCTTGTCATCCGCACTACATCCACGCACATTTAAGCATCTCTTTTTCAGTAAGTGTCTACAGGAGAAGGGGTTACTAGCCCATTGCTCCCGGCATTTCAGTCGCCTCATACGACACGCATGGCTTACGGAGGAAAGATTCTTTTCCACTTCCCCATGACATGTTAATTTATGTACCCATATATATTTTGTACCCGAGTTTTAAATAAAAAAAAAAATCCAGTCGCAGCTACGTTGCAAATGGAATAAGATAATCCGTCTTCACTGAACATTATGTTGCTGTCAGTAGCCCATAATAAATTACACAGCAACAATATGGAATACACAGCCGATAAAGTATGTTAAGAAACTACAGAAAGTGCAGAATCTTGCAGCGAGACTAGTCACTGAGTTAAAAAGTATGAGTTATGAGGAACCTGATGATTTTAGAAGACTTAAGAATAAGGGGAAATATGATAACTTTTATAGTACTTAGGGAAGTTTATAGCATAGAAAGGGATCGAATGTATGAGAGGTGACATACAGGGACACGAGGGCAATGTTGGAAGTTAATGACACACGAGTCATAAAGATATCAGGAAGTACTGTTTTAGCCTTTGGATAGTGAGAAAGTGTACTGACCTTGACGAAGATAAGCAAGTCAGTATGTACTTTTAAGAGGAGATACGATAGGCTACAAGAGGCTGTGGGGGAGGTGAATGAATATGGCAAGCGACAAGTTGAGAGGTGGGATCAAGAGCTAAGATTCAACCAGCGTTTCTCCTGAGTTGGGAGTGCCGTTCCCTAGACACTGCCAGTTCCCGAAAAGCAGGGAGCGCCGACATCCGGAGGCAACCAGTGCCCCCCTTCCTACTGAGAGCCAGGAGTGCCACACCTCGGACACAGCCAGTGTCCCCCTCCCCAGACCCTGAGAGCCAGTAGCGCCACACCTCAGACACAGCCAGTGTCCCCCTCCCCAGCCCCTGAGAGCCAGTAGCGCCACACCTCATATACAGCCAGTGTCCCCCTCCCTAACCTCCAGAGAGCCAGGAGCGCCACACTTCAGACACATCCAGTGTCCCCCTCCCCAGCACCTGAGAGCCAGGAGCGCCACACCTCAGACACATCCAGTGTCCCCCTCCCCAGCCCCTGAGAGCCAGGAGCGCCACACTTCAGACACAGCCAGTGCCACCAGAAAGCTACAGCGTCGAACTAAAGCCACAGTCAACGTTCCCAAGAGAGCTGGGAGCACCAACCCCTATACACACTAAGCACTCCTCCCCCCAAGAGAGCAAGTAATGTTGACCGCCAGACAGTAAACACCCCCCAGAGAGCCGGGAGTAGCGACCCCTCCAGACACACTAAGCACCCCACAGAGAACACCGACCACAAGACACCTAGTGCCTCCCTAAAGGGGAAATATATCGTGGTGATAACACGGCGGACGAAGCTGTGAATCCTTGACATAACACAACGACTCCCTTAAGATCAATTGAAATTAAAGTCAACGAAATCTTAAGAGAGACCGGGAAAGGAAAAGTGAAATAACAAGAAAGAAAGAGATGGTGAAAACTAGAAGAGAAAGTCAGAGATATGAAAGAAGAGAATACAGGAGTTCTGTTAGAAGTACTGAAAAAAAGAGGAGAGTTGACATAAACTGTGACATTTCGCTCTATATAGAGCTGTATAAAGTCAATAAAGCTCTACTTAGAGCGTTACATATTCACATTATAAGTTTTCTCTTCAGTTATCTCTAAACATAAAGGAAATCGGAGAATTCTCACCCAGAGCTGTAAGACTGACAGATCTGTAAGACTGACAGAGCTGTAAGACTGACAGACAGACAGAGCTGTAAGACTGACAAAATCTCAACAAGAGCTTTGACCTGTAAGACTCAGAACTTGCAGAGATGAAAAATCTCAACAAATTTCCTTCAGAACTTGCAAAATATAAGACAAAACAGAAATTAACGCCAGAGAGAATAGAAGTAGAAGAAATACCAAGAAGATTTACCATTTATTACTATATAAAACAATGAAAAGATGTCTTGAGTTTAAGAAAACTTTGTACCATCTGTCTGGAACAATAACAACAACCCATCTCCCTGGTACTACCAGTAACAACCCATCTCCCTGGTACTACCAGTAACATCCCATCTGTCAGGTACTACCAGTAACATCCCATCTCCCTGGTACTACAAGTAACAACCCATCTCCCTGGTACTACCAGTAACAACCCATCTGTCAGGTACTACCAGTAACATCCCATCTCCCTGGTACTACCAGTAACAACCCATCTGTCAGGTACTACCAGTAACATCCCATCTCCCTGGTACTACCAGTAACATCCCATCTCCCTGGTACTACCAGTAACATCCCATCTCCCTGGTACTACCAGTAACATCCCATCTCCCTGGTACTACCAGTAACATCCCATCTCCCTGGTACTACCAGTAACAACCCATCTGTCAGGTACTACCAGTAACATCCCATCTCCCTGGTACTACCAGTAACAACCCATCTGTTAGGTACTACCAGTAACATCCCATCTGTCTGGTACTACCAGTAGCAACCCATCTGTCAGGTACTACCAGTAACAACCCATCTCCCTGGTACTACCAGAAACAACCCATCTGTTAGGTACTACCAGTAACATCCCATCTGTCTGGTACTACCAGTAACAACCCATCTGTCAGGTACTACCAGTAACAACCCATCGCCCTGGTACTACCAGTAACAACCCATCTGTTAGGTACTACCAGTAACATCCCATCTGTCTGGTACTACCAGTAACAACCCATCTGTTAGGTACTACCAGTAACATCCCATCTGTCTGGTACTACCAGTAACAACCCATCTGTCAGGTACTACCAGTAACAACCCATCTCCCTGGTACTACCAGTAACAACCCATCTGTTAGGTACTACCAGTAACATCCCATCTGTCAGGTACTACCAGTTACAACCCATCTGTCAGGTACTACCAGTAACATCCCATCTGTCAAGTACTACCAGTAACAACCCATCTGTCAGGTACTACCAGTAACAACCCATCTCCCTGGTACTACCAGTAACAACCCATCTGGCAGGTACTACCAGTAACATCCCATCTGTCAGGTACTACCAGTAACAACCCATCTGTCAGGCACTACCAGTAACATCCCATCTGTCAGGTACTACCAGTAACAACCTATCTGTCAGGTACTACCAGTAACAACCCATCTGTCAGATACTACCAGTAACATCCCATCTGTCAGTACTACCAGCAACAACCCATCTCTCAGGTACTACCAGTAACATCCCATCTGTCAGGTACTACCAGTAACATCCCATCTGTCAGGTACTACCAGTAACAACCCATCTGTCAGGTACTACCAGTAACAAACCATCTGTCAGGTACTACCAGTAACATCCCATCTGTCAGGTACTACCAGTAACACCCCATCTGTTAGGTACTACCAGTAACATCCCATCTGTCTGGTACTATCAGTAACAACCCATCTGTCAGGTACTGCCAGTAACATCCCATCTGTCAGGTACTACCAGTAACAACCCATCTGTCAGGTACTACCAGTAACAACCCATCTCCCTGGTACTACCAGTAACAACCCAACTGTCAGGTACTACCAGTAACAACCCATCTCCCTGGTACTACCAGTAACAACCCATCTGTCAGGTACTACCAGTAACATCCCAACTGTCAGGTACTACAAGTAACAACCCATCTGTCAGGTACTACCAGTAACAACCCATCTGTCAGGTACTACCAGTAACATCCCAACTCCCTGGTACTACCAGTAACTTCCCATCTGTCAGGTACTACCAGTAACATCCCATCTCCCTGGTACTACCAGTAACATCCCATCTCCCAGGTACTACCAGTAACATCCCATCTGTCAGGTACTACCAGCAACAACCCATCCCCCTGGTACTACCAGTAACATCCCATCTGTCAGGTACTACCAGTAACAACCTATCTGTCAGGTACTACCAGTAACAACCCATCTGTCAGGTACTACCAGTAACATCCCATCTCCCTGGTACTACCAGTAACAACCCATCTGTCAGGTACTACCAGTAACATCCCATCTCCCTGGTACTACCAGTAACATCCCATCTGTCAGGTACTACCAGTAACATCCCATCTATCAGGTACTACCAGTAACATCCCATCTGTCAGGTACTACCAGTAACATCCCATCTGTCAGGTACTACCAGTAACAACCCATCTGTCAGGTACTACCAGTAACAACCCATCTGTCTGGTACTACCAGTAACATCCCATCTGTCAGGTACTACCTGTAACATGCCATCTGTCAGGTACTACCAGTAACATCCCATCTGTCAGGTACTACCAGTAACAACCCATCTGTCTGGTACTACCAGTAACATCCCATCTGTCAGGTACTACCAGTAAAATCCCATCTGTCAGGTACTACCAGTAACAACCCATCTGTCAGGTACTACCAGTAACATCCCATCTATCAGGTACTATCAGTAACATCCCATCTGTCAGGTACTACTAGTAACAACCCATCTGTCTGGTACTACCAGTAACATTCCATCTGTCAGGTACTACCAGTAACATCCCATCTGTCAGGTACTACCAGTAACAACCCATCTGTCAGGTACTACCAGTAACATCCCATCTGTCAGGTACTATCAGTAACATCCCATCTGTCAGGTACTACTAGTAACAACCCATCTGTCTGGTACTACCAGTAACATTCCATCTGTCAGGTACTACCAGTAACATCCCATCTGTCAGGTACTACCAGTAACAAACCATCTGTCTGGTACTACCAGTAACATCCCATCTGTCAGGTACTACCAATAACAACCCATCTGTCAGGTACTACCAGTAACATCCCATCTGTCAGGTACTACCAGTAACATCCCATCTGTCAGGTACTACCAGTAACAACCCACCTGTCAGGTACTACCAGTAACAACCCATCTGTCAGGTACTACCAGTAGCAACCCATCTGTCTGGTACTACCAGTAAAATCCTATTTGTCTGGTACTACCAGTAAAATCCCATCTGTCTGGTACTACCAGTAAAATCCCATCTGTCAGGTACTACCAGTAACATCCCATCTGTCAGGTACTACCAGTAGCAACCCATCTGTCTGGTACTACCAGTAAAATCCAATCTGTCAGGTACTACCAGTAACAACCCATCTGTCTGGTACTACCAGTAAAATCCCATGTGTCAGGTACTACCAGTAACAACCCATCTGTCAGATACTACCAGTAACATCCCATCTGTCAGATACTACCAGCAACAACCCATCTCTCAGGTACTACCAGTAACATCCCATCTGTCAGGTACTACCAGTTGTTGTTTATAATATATATCAATGATCTTGATGAGGGAATTACTAGTGATATGAGCAAATTCGCCGATGACACAAAGATAGGTAGGATAATTGATTCAAACGTAGATGTTAGGGAACTTCAGGAGGATTTAAACAAACTCTATTCTTGGTCAGAAAAGTGGCAGATGCAGTTCAATGTAGATAAGTGCAAGGTTCTGAAGCTTGGGAGTGCCCATAACCCTAGTACTTATAAATTAAATGATGTAGAACTTAGCCATACAGATTGCGAAAAGGACTTGGGGGTTATGGTGAGCAGCAACCTTAAACCAAGACAGCAATGCCTAAGCGTACGTAATAAGGCAAATAGATTACTGGGATTTATATCAAGAAGTGTAAGCAACAGAAGTCCAGAGGTCATACTGCAGCTTTATACATCATTAGTAAGGCCTCACCTTGATTATGCAGCTCAGTTCTGGTCTCCGTATTACAAAATGGACATAAATTCGTTAGAAAACATTCAGCGTAGGATGACTAAATTAATACATAGCATCAGAAATCTTCCTTATGAAGAAAGATTGAAGACTCTTAAGTTACATTCACTTGTTAGACGAAGAATGAGGGGAGACCTGATCGAAGTGTATAAGTGGAAGATAGGTATTAATAAAGGGGATATTAATAAGGTCTTGAGGATGTCTCTCCAAGAGAGAACCCGCAGTAATGGATTTAAATTAGATAAGTTTAGATTTAGAAAGGACATAGGAAAGTATTGGTTTGGAAATAGGGTAGTTGATGAGTGGAACAGTCTACCTAGTTGGGTTATTGAGGCTAGGACTTTGGGTAGTTTCAAATCTAGGTTGGATAAGTACATGAGTGGGAAGGGTTGGATTTGAGTGGGACTTTCACATCAGAGCTTATTTCTTGGGTAGCATTGAAAATCGGGTTGGGTAAATGTTTTGTTAGTGGGATGAATTGTAAAGGACCTGCCTAGTATGGGCCAGCAGGCCTCCTGCAGTGTTCCTCCTTTCTTATGTTCTTATGTACTACCAGTAACATCCCATCTGTCAGGTACTACAAGCAACAACCCATCTGTGTGATACTACCAGTAAAATCCCATCTGTCAGGTACTACCAGTAACAACCCATCTGTCTGGTACTACAAGTAAAATCCCATCTGTCAGGTGCTACCAGTAAAATCCAATCTGTCTGGTACTACCAGTAGCAACCAATCTGTCTGGCACTACTAGTAACAACCCATCTGTCTGGTACTACCAGTAACAACCCATCTGTCAGGTACTACCAGTAACAACCCATCTATCTAGCACTACTAGTAACAACCCATCTGTCTGGTACTAATAGTAACAACCCATCTGTCAGGTACTACCAGTAACATCTAATCTGTCATGTACTACCAGTAAAATCCCATCTGTCTGGTACTACCAGTAACAACCCATCTGCCAGGTACTACCAGCAACAACCCATCTGTCTGGTACTACCAGTAACAACCAATCTGTCTGGTACTACAAGTAACATCCAATCTCTCAGGTACTACCAATAACAACTCATCTGTCTGGTGCTACCAGTAACATCCAATCTGTCAGGTACTACCAGTAAAATCCCATCTGTCAGGTACTACCAGTAGCAACCCATCTGTCATGTACTACCAGTAACAACCCATCTGTCCGGTACTAAGAGTAACAACCCATCTGTTTGGTACTGTCAGTAGCAACCCAACTGTCTGGTACTACCAGTAACATCCCACCTGTCTGGTACTACCAGTAACAACCTATGTGCCTGGTACTAACAGTAACAAGCCATCTGTCTGGTACTACCACTAACATCCTATCTGTCTGGTATTGCCAGTAATAACCCATCTGTCTGGTACTACTAGCAACAAACCATCTGTCAGGTACTACCAGTAACAACCCATCTGTAAGGTACTAGCAGAAACAACCCGTCTCTCAGGTACTAACAGTAACAACCCATCTGTCCGGTACTAACAGCAACAACCCATCTGTTTGGTACTACCAGCAACAACCCAACTGTCTGGTACTACCAGTAACATCCCATCTTCTGGTACTACCAGTAACAACCCATGTATCTGGTACTAAGAGTAACACCCCATCTGTCTGGTACTACCAGTAACATTCCATCTGTCAGGTACTACCAGTAACATCCCATCAGTCAGGTACTACCAGTAACAACCCATCTGTCAGGTACTACCAGTAACAACCCATCTGTCTGGTACTAACAGTAACACCCCATCTGTCTGGTACTACCAGTAACATTCCATCTGTCAGGTACTACCAGTAACATCCAATCAGTCAGGTACTACCAGTAACAACCCATCTGTCAGGTACTACCAGTAACAACCCATCTGTCTGGTACTACCAGTAACATCCCATCTGTCAGGTACTACCAGTAACAACCCATCTGTCAGGTACTACCAGTAACATCCCATCTGTCAGGTACTACCAGTAACATCCCATCTGGCAGGTACTACCAGTAACAACCCATCTGTCAGGTACTACCAGTAACAACCCATCTGTCAGGTACTACCAGTAGCATCCCATCTGTCTGGTACTACCAGTAAAATCCTATTTGTCTGGTACTACCAGTAAAATACCATCTGTCTGGTACTACCAGTAAAATCCCATCTGTCAGGTACTACCAGTAACATCCCATCTGTCAGGTACTACCAGTAGCAACCCATCTGTCTGGTACTACCAGTAAAATCCAATCTGTCTGGTACTACCAGTAAAATCCCATCTGTCTGGTACTACCAGTAAAATCCCATCTGTCAGGTACTACCAGTAAAATCACATCTGTCAGGTACTACCAGTAACAACCCATCTGTCTGGTACTACCAGTAACAACCCATCTGTCAGGTACTACCAGTAACAACCCATCTGTCCGGTACTAAGAGTAACAACCCATCTGTTTGGTACTGTCAGTAGCAACCCAACTGTCTGGTACTACCAGTAACATCCCACCTGTCTGGTACTACCAGTAACAACCTATGTGCCTGGTACTAACAGTAACAACCCATCTGTCTGGTACTACCAGTAACAACCCATCTGTCAGGTACTACCAGTAACATCTAATCTGTCAGGTACTACCAGTAAAATCCCATCTGTCTGGTACTACCAGTAACAACCCATCTGCCAGGTACTACCAGCAACAACCCATCTGTCTGGTACTACCTGTAACAACCAATCTGTCTGGTACTACCAGTAACATCCAATCTCTCAGGTACTACCAATAACAACTCATCTGTCTGGTGCTACCAGTAACATCCAATCTGTCAGGTACTAACAGTAATATCCCATCTGTCAGGTACTACCAGTAGCAACCCATCTGTCAGGTACTACCAGTAACAACCCATCTGTCCGGTACTAAGAGTAACAACCCATCTGTTTGGTACTGTCAGTAGCAACCCAACTCTCTGGTACTACCAGTAACATCCCACCTGTCTGGTACTACCAGTAACAACCTATGTGCCTGGTACTAACAGTAACAACCCATCTGTCTGGTACTACCACTAACATCCTATCTGTCAGGTACTGCCAGTAATAACCCATCTGTCTGGTACTACTAGCAACAAACCATCTGTCAGGTACTACCAGTAACAACCCATCTGTATGGTACTAGCAGAAACAACCCGTCTGTCAGGTACTAACAGTAACAACCCATCTTTCCCGTACTAACAGTAACAACCCATCTGTCTGGTACTACCAGTAACATCCCATCTGTCTGGTACTACCAGTAACAACCCATGTGTCTATTACTAACAGTAACACCCCATCTGTCTGGTACTACCACTAACATCCCATCTGTCAGGTACTGCCAGTAATAACCCATCTGTCAGGTACTACCAGTAACAACCGATCTGTCTGGTACTACCAATAACAACTTATCTGTCAGGTACTACCAGTAAAAACCAATCTGTCAGGTACTACTAGTAACAACGCATCTGTCTGGTACTACCAGTAACAACCCATCTGTCTTGTATTACCAGTAACAACCCATCTGTCTGGTACTACCAATAACAACTTATCTGTCAGGTACTACCAGTAAAAATCAATCTGTCAGGTACTACCAGTAACAACGCATCTGTCTGGTACTACCAGTAACAACCCATCTGTCTGGTACTACCAGTAACAACCCATCTGTCTGGTACTACCAGTAACATCCCATCTGCCAGGTACTACCAGTAACGACCCATCTGTCTGGTACTTTCAGTAACAACATATCTGTCAGGTACTACCAGTAACAACCCATCTGTCTGGTTCTACCAGAAACATCACATCTGTCAGGTATTACCAGTAACAACCCATCTGTCTGGTACTACCAGTAACAACACATCTGTCAGGTACTACCAGTAACAACCCATCTGTCTGGTACTACCAGTAACAACACATCTGTCAGGTACTACCAGTAACAACGCATCTGTCTGGTACTACCAATAACAACCCATCTGTCTGGTACTACCAGTAACAGCCCATCTGTCTGATACTACCAGTAACAACACATCTGTCAGGTACTACCAGTAACAACCCATCTGTCTGGTACTACCAGTAACAACACATCTGTCAGGTACTACCAGTAACAACACATCTGTCTGGTACTACCAGTAACAACCCATCTGTCTGGT
Organism: Cherax quadricarinatus; assembly: GCF_038502225.1. Classification (NCBI taxonomy): domain Eukaryota; kingdom Metazoa; phylum Arthropoda; class Malacostraca; order Decapoda; family Parastacidae; genus Cherax; species Cherax quadricarinatus. Next base: position 39,895 of record NW_027197563.1, read on the forward strand.
ACTACCAGTAACAACCCATCTGTCTGGTACTACCAGTAACAAACCATCTGTCTGGTACTACCAGTAACAACACCATGGTAAGCATACTAGTGCCATGCCTCCCTGTTACCTGCACTGACGGAATGGTACACAACTACTGTACATTCAAATAACCAAAAGCTAAGAACAGCTGCTTTAGTCATCATCAAGCTATGTGTAGTCGCGTCAACCATACAGCTACTTTTAGCTGCTTCAAACAATCACTAAGCTATGTGTAGCTGCATCAAACAACCTCGAAGCTAACATAAGCTGGTTGTTACTTTAAACTCATTGTTTCCCAAAACAGCTATAAAGCTAATTATACCTACGAAAACATCCTCAGAGCTAAGCTTAGCTGCCTGAGAAAGCTGTAAAGTTAATAAAGCTGAAGTAAAGGTACGTTCGTGTGTCTCAGACATCCATGATGCTAAGTGTTTCTGCTTTGACGTAACTGAAGCTGACTCAAGCTACCATAAAGCTAAAAATAGCTGCCTAAAGTGGACTGAAACTGTCAAACCGCCAAAAAAGCTACGTGAAACGGCCATAAGGCAAAGTGTTGCTAACCAAACAGTGATAATTCTAAGTGAACCGTCCCAAACAGACATAGAAATAAGTGTAGCTGCCTGAAACTACATGTAGCTATTGTATACAGCCATGAATTAAGTATATTTTACATAAAGCAGTCATGAAGCTAACGTAGCTGTTTCAAGCATACAAAAAGCTAAGTGTCCCTGCTTCATAAAGTCATGAAGCTGAGCATAGCTGCATAAGGCTAAATGAAGCTGTTTCAAACAGCTATTAAGCTAAGTATAACTGCCTCAGACACCCATAAATTAGCTACCTGGAATAGCTATAATGTTGTCTGGAATCTGGAATGGCTATAGGAAATCCTCTTTCACAAATTCTTAACAATCTGAGCATGGAATATTTTAAGATCGGATTACTTAAGAGAATTCCTCCTCATACAACTGAATGGAATACGTTTGTGGACGATACCTAATGCTTAATGACAAGTTTTACCTGTTCGGCACGACATATATATATATATATATATATATATATATATATATATATATATATATATATATATATATATATATATATATATATATATATATATATATATATATATATATATATATATATATATATATATATATACAGTGGTCCCTCGTTGTTCGTAATTAATCCGTTCCTGGAGCCTTTACTATAAACGAAATTTACGATTTACGAATCAATTTTCTCCATAAGAAATAATGTAAATACAATTAATCCGTTCCTGACACCCAGAAGTATTAAAACAAAAAAAATTTAACATGAAATATTCATGTAGTACATAAACAATACAATGGGAAATGATGAATGAAACATTAACAGCATAACACTTACCTTTATTGGAGATTCTTCTTAGTGTATGGGAGACTGGAGGAGGAGGAGAGAGTGGATTGTTTATAGTTTGGAAGGGGAATCCCCTTCCATCAACACCTCAGGTACCATTTGCTTTTCTGGGGTTGCTTCTCTTCTCTGCTTCTTAATGCCACTAGGACCACCTTGAGAGTCACTGGAGTCCTGTCTCATAAAATAACTTTTGAGAGAGCTCTGTTTCTGGCGTCTCTTTAACACTTCCCTAAAATGACCCAAGACTTTGTCACTGTACATGTTGCCAACATGGCTTGCAACAACCTTGTTAGGGTGATGTTTCTCCATAAAGCTTTCCATCTTACCCCACATAGTAAAAATCTCTTTAATTTCTGAAGAAGGCACCTTCTTCCATCTCTCTTCCTCCTCCTCTGCAGCAAGATTCTGAGCTGCGATGTGTTGCTCTTCCTGCTGAAGCTCTTGCAGCTCCTCAGTGGTGAGCTCTTCATTGTGGTCTTCCACCAATTCTTCCACATCCTCCAAACTCACATCCAACCCCATGGAACTCCCCAGTGCCACAATTGATTTTACAACAGACATAGGCTCATTAGGGTCAGTCCCAAATTCTTCAAAATCCCTCTTGTCGACACAATCTGGCCACAATTTTCTCCAGGCAGAGTTCAAAGTCCTGGTAGTCACTCCCTCCCAAGCCATACCTATAAGGGTTATGCAATGGAGGATGCCGAAGCGTTTTCTCCAAAATTCCTTTAAGGTCAAGTGAGTGTCTGTGGTCACAGTCAAGCACCTGTGAAACATTGCTTTTGTGTAGAGTTTTTTAAAGTTTGCAATAACCTGCTGGTCCATGGGTTGGAGGAGAGGAGTGGTATTCGGGGGCAAGAACTTTACTGTGATGAACCCAAACTCCTCGAAAATTAGGTCATCCAAGTTTGGAGGATGAGCAGGTGCATTGTTCATTACTAGCAGGCACTTGAGATCCAATTTCTTTTCCAAGAGATACTCCTTCACACTAGGGCCAAACACTTCATTGAACCACTCGACGAAAATTTCCCTCGTGACCCATGCCTTACTATTAGATTTCCAAAACACACACAATTTACTCTTCATAACCTTGTTTTTCCTGAACACTCTGGGATTTTCAGAATGGTACACTAGTAATGGCTTCACTTTGAAATCCCCACTAGCATTAGCACAGAACATTAGCGTCAGCC
>NW_027197563.1:47500-55000 GCF_038502225.1 Cherax quadricarinatus
AGAATGCTGTCAGCATGACTGGATGACGGCCTAGTCAGTCACATTGACCCATGTTTTCAGGAAACACTGACTACGGTGAGGCCAAAGTGGAGGCGAGTCAAGCTGGGTGAGACGGCATCACCAGCGTAATTTTCCAGACCGTGGGAGTATTTTAATGAGGGATATTCACTGTAGCGAACTCCAAATTAGCGAGGCAGAGGACTAGCCCAACATGAACTTTTTAAACGAGAGGATTACTTGTTGGTATCGAACACCCGAAGTTGGCAGAGCGTTTGGCTCACATCCAAGAGGACCTGGGTTTGACCTCTGGGTGAAGGGGACGTATTGATAAATCTCCTTATATCTATTGTCTATGCCTAGCAGCAACTACGTGATGGACGAGTATTGTGGCTGACATTCTTGATACAGAGGAATGGGCTTGTCTCCTTACATCTGATATCCCTGCTAATCTGAGAGTAAAACTGTACATGGAAAGTACTCGGTTTTGTGGTCATATACAGTGTGACGCAAAGACAAGAATTTTTTAATTATTCCACTTTTTCGTTTAGCAGTAAAAGGATTATGGATATATTGTCGATGGGTAATGAACAGGTGGATCAAGTGGGATGGTAGGTAGTGAATGGTAACTTCATAAATAATTTTATAAGTATGATAGTTCCAGTGATACTTGGAACCATACATAACGTTGTTTTGCGCTGGTCAGTTGTATGTTAAGATGATGTGCCAGGGATGCTGGCCTGTTGCATGTTAAGATGATGTGCCAGGGATGCTGGCCTGTTGCATGTTAAGATGATGTGCCAGGGATGCTGGCCTGTTGTATGTTAAGATGATGGGCCAGGGATGTTGGCCTGTTGTATGTTAAGATGATGTGCCAGGGATGCTGGCCTGTTGTATGTTAAGATGATGTGCCAGGGATGCTGGCCTGTTGTATGTTAAGATGATGTGCCAGGGATGCTGGCCTGTTGTATGTTAAGATGATGTGCCAGGGATGCTGGCCTGTTGTATGTTAAGATGATGTGCCAGGGATGCTGGCCTGTTGTATGTTAAGATGCTGTACAAGGGACGCTGGTCAGTTGTATGTTAAGATGCTGTACCAAGGATGCTGGCCTGTTGTATGTTAAGATACCGTACCAAGGATGCTGGCCTGTTGTATGTTAAGATGATGCGCCAGGGATGCTGGTCAGTTGTATGTTAAGATGCTGTACCAGGGATGCTCGTCTGTTGTATGTTAAGAAGCTGGTCAGGAGTGTCTCACTTATATGTTAAGTGGCTGGCCAGGAGTGTCAACACTTGTGTGTTAAGTGGCTGGCCAGGAGTGTCGACACTTGTATGTTAAGAAGCTGGCCAGTAACATGGAAGCAGAGAGAGAGAAGCAGACAGAGAAGCAGAGAGTAATTTAATAAGAAAATTCTCACATAATGGTAATGGAAGACTATAGATTCTCCACCCTGGCTGTCTGCTGCGAATTTTATGTCTTCGTCAGTCACGGTTAAGGACTAGCTATTATCTAGATAATGGCGGTCAGAGACAGTAAAGCAGAAGGCTCTCTCCTCACCATTCAATCTCTTCAGGGAGTTCCAACATGAAACAGTGGGGAAAACATTCTACACCATGTTGAATATTCGTAACATAATTTTTAGAAAATGTTAGAATGTAGAAATGTTAGTAAGTAGAGAGTATAAACAATCTGAACTGCATATTTCTCCAGTGCTGCTCACATTGTTGTGTGTACCACTGGCTCTATCACATATCAATGTTTATCTATCTAGATCCAATGCAGTAAGCTAACACTAACAGTGCACTGGTCAGTGCATAAAGAAGATGAGTCGAATTCCACGTTAACAAAGTATATATACATCACGTGGATTCTTGAAAAAACTGAATTGGCTTGGTGTCCACAGCTTTGGTGAGAGAGAGAGAGAAAGAGAGAGAGAGAGAGAGAGAGAGAGAGAGAGAGAGAGAGAGAGAGAGAGAGAGAGAGAGAGAGAGAGAGAGAGAGAGAGAGAGAGAGAGAGAGAGAGAGAGAGAGAGAGAGAGAGAGAGAGAGAGAGAGAGAGAGAGAGAGAGAGAGAGAGAGAGAGATTATTAGTATGATAATTTTTCTTAACTACTCAGAGATATACTTCGTGTCATTGACAATAGTGCACGAGACACGCAGTATGTGCACGAGACACGCAGTACGTGCACGAGACACACACAATATGCACGAGACACGCAGTATGTGCACGAGATACGCAGTTTGTGTACGACAACTAAGGTAACATCCTGACATAACACTGATATCATTGAAGATATAATATAAGGCTTATACCTCCCACATTATACCAGGTTATACTTTAGGAGGCATTATTAATATCGGTGAAACTCTCGTACCAGCATATTGGTGGGTATTGAAGCTGCTGCTGCCGACATTAGTGGAGATAATGCACAAGCAGTACGACAACGTTTTGTTACGACGACCACAAAGGCAGGTACTACTGTCTTGCCAGATGACAACCAAGGCAGGTACTACTGTCCTGCCAGACGACCACCAAGGCAGGTACCACTGTCCTGCCAGACGACCACCAAGGCAGGTGCTACTGTCCTGCCAGACGACCACCAAGGCAAGTACTACTGTCCTGCCAGACGACCACCAAGGCAGGTACTACTGTCCTGCCAGACGACCACCAAGGCAGGTACCACTGTCCTGCCAGACGACCACCAAGGCAGGTACCACTGTCCTGCCAGACGACCACCAAGGCAGGTACCACTGTCCTGCCAGACGACCACCAAGGCAGGTACTACTGTCCTGCCAGACGACCACCAAGGCAGGTACTACTGTCCTGCCAGACGACCACCAAGACAGATGCTACTGTCCTGCCAGACGACCACCAAGGCAGGTACCACTGTCATGCCAAACGACCACCAAGGCAGGTACCACTGTCCTGCAAGACGAAAACCAAGGCAGGTACCACTGTCGTGCCAGACGACCACCAAGGCAGGTACTACTGTCCTGCCAGACGACCACCAAGGCAGGTACCACTGTCCTGCCAGACGACCACCAAGGCAGGTACAACTGTCCTGCCAGACGACCACCAAGGCACGTACTACTGTCCTGCCAGACGACCACCAAGGCAGGTACCACTGTCCTGCCAGACGACCACCAAGGCACGTTCTACTGTCCTGCCAGACGACCACCAAGGCAGGTACCACTGTCCTGACAGACGACCAACAAGGCAGGTACTACTCTCCTGCCAGACGACCACCAAGGCAGGTACTACTGTCCTGCCAGACGACCACCAAGACAGATGCTACTGTCCTGCCAGACGACCACCAAGGCAGGTACCACTGTCCTGCCAGACGACCACCAAGACAGATGCTACTGTCCTGCCAGACGACCACCAAGGCAGGTACCACTGTCCTGCCAGACGACCAACAAGACAGATGCTACTGTCCTGCCAGACGACCACCAAGGCAGGTACTACTGTCCTGCCAGACGCCCACCAAGGCAGGTACTACTGTCCTGCCAGACGACCACCAAGGCAGGTACTACTGTCCTGCCAGACGACCACCAAGGCAGGTACTACTATCCTGCCAGACGACCACCAAGGCGGGTACTACTGTCCTGCCAGACGACCACCAAGGCAGGTACTACTGTACTGCCAGACGACCACCAAGGCAGGTACTACTGTCCTGCCAGACGACCACCAAGACAGATGCTACTGTCCTGCCAGGCGACCACCTAGGCAGGTACGACTGTCCTGCCAGACGACCACCAAGACAGATGCTACTGTCCTGCCAGAGGACCACCAAGGCAGGTACTACTATCCTGCCAGACGACCACCAAGGCAGGTACTACTGTCCTGCCAGACGACCAGCAAGGCAGGTACCACTGTCCTGCCAGACGACCACCTAGGCAGGTACTACTGTCCTGCCAGACGACCACCAAGGCAGGTACCACTGTCCTGCCAGACGACCACCAAGACAGATGCTCCTGTCCTGCCAGACGACCACCAAGGCACGTACCACTGTCCTGCAAGACGACCACCAAGGCAGGTACTACTGTCCTGCCAGACGACCACCAAGGAAGGTACCACTGTCCTGCCAGATGACCACCAAGGCAGGTACTACTGTCCTGCCAGACGACCACCAAGGCAGGTACTACTGCCCTGCCAGACGACCACCAAGACAGGTACTACTGTCCTGCCAGAAGACCACCAAGGCAGGTACCACTGTCCTGCCAGACGACCACCAAGGCAGGTACCACTGTCCTGCCAGACGACCACAAAGACAGGTACCACTGTCCTGCCAGAAGACCACCAAGGCAGGTACTACTGTCCTGCCAGACGCCCACCAAGGCAGGTACTACTGTCCTGCCAGACGACCACCAAGGCAGGCACTACTGTCCTGCCAGAGGACCACCAAGGCAGGTACTACTATCCTGCCAGACGACCACCAAGGCAGGTACTACTATCCTGCCAGACGACCACCAAGGCAGGTACTACTGTCCTGCCAGACGACCACCAAGGCAGGTACTACTGTCCTGCCAGACGACCACCATGGCAGGTACTACTATCCTGCCAGACGACCACCAAGGCAGGTACTACTGTCCTGCCAGACGACCACAAAGGCAGGTACCACTGTCCTGCCAGACGACCACCAAGGCAGGTACTACTGTCCTGCCAGACGACCACCAAGGCAGGTACTACTATCCTGCCAGACGACCACCAAGGCAGGTACTACTGTCCTGCCAGACGACCACCAAGGCAGGTACTACTATCCTGCCAGACGAAGAGCAAGGCAGGTACTACTATCCTGCCAGACGACCACCAAGGCAGGTACTACTGTCCTGCCAGACGACCACCAAGGCAGGTACTACTGTCCTGCCAGACGACCACCAAGGCAGGTACTACTATCCTGCCAGACGACCACCAAGGCAGGTACTACTGTCCTGCCAGACGACCACCAAGGCAGGTACTACTGTCCTGCCAGATGACCACCAAGGCAGGTACTACTGTCCTGCCAGACGACCTGTCCTGCCAGACGAGGCAGGTACTACTGTCCTTCCAGACGACCACCAAGGCAGGTACTACTGTCCTGCCAGACGACCACCAAGGCAGGTACTACTGTCCTGCCAGACGACCACCAAGGCAGGTACCACTGTCCTGCCAGACGACCACCAAGGCAGGTACCACTGTCCTGCCAGACGACCACCAAGGCAGGTACTACTGTCCTGCCAGACGACCACCAAGGCAGGTACTACTGTCCTGCCAGACGACCACCAAGGCAGGTACTACTATCCTGCCAGACGACCACCAAGGCAGGTACTACTATCCTGCCAGACGACCACCAAGGCAGGTACTACTGTCCTGCCAGACGACCACCAAGGCAGGTACTACTGTCCTGCCAGACGACCACCAAGGCAGGTACTACTGTCCTGACAGACGACCACCAAGACAGGTACTACTGTCCTGCCAGACGACCACCAAGGCAGGTACTACTGTCCTGCCAGACGACCACCAAGGCAGGTACTACTGTCCTGCCAGACGACCACCAAGGCAGGTACTACAGGTACCAATGTCCTGCCAGACGACCACCAAGGCAGGTACTACTGTCCTGCCAGACGACCACCAAGGCAGGTACTACTGTCCTGCCAGACGACCACCAAGGCAGGTACTACTGTCCTGCCAGATGACCACCAAGGCAGGTACTACTGTCCTGCCAGACGACCACCAAGACAGGTACTACTATCCTGCCAGACGACCACCAAGGCAGGTACTACTATCCTGCCAGACGACCACCAAGGCAGGTACTACTGTCCTGCCAGACGACCACCAAGGCAGGTACCACTGTCCTGCCAGACGACCACCAAGGCCGGGACTAGTGTCCTGCCAGACGACCACCAAGGCAGGTACTACTGTCCTGCCAGACGACCACCAAGGCAGGTACTACTGTCCTGCCAGACGACCACCAAGGCAGGTACTACTGTCCTGCCAGACGACCACCAAGGCAGGTACTACTGTCCTGCCAGACGACCACCAAGGCAGGTACTACTATCCTGCCAGACGACCACCAAGGCAGGTACTACTGTCCTGCCAGACGACCACCAAGGCAGGTACTACTATCCTGCCAGACGAACAGCAAGGCAGGTACTACTATCCTGCCAGACGACCACCAAGGCAGGTACTACTGTCCTGCCAGACGACCACCAAGGAAGGTACTACTGTCATGCCAGACGACCACCAAGGCAGGTACTACTTTCCTGCCAGACGACCACCAAGGCAGGTACTACTGTCCTGCCAGACGACCACCAAGGCAGGTACCACTGTCCTGCCAGACGACCACCAAGGCAGGTACTACTATCCTGCCAGACGACCACCAAATCAGGTACTACTGTCCTGCCAGACGACCACCAAGGCAGGTACCACTGTCCTGCCAGACGACCACCAAGGCAGGTTCTACTGTCCTTCCAGACGACCACCAAGGCAGGTACCAATGTCCTGCAAGACGACCACCAAGGCACGTACTACTGTCCTGCCAGACGACCACCAAGGCAGGTACTACTGTCCTGCCAGACGCCCACCAAGGCAGGTACTACTGTCCTGCCAGACGACCACCAAGGCAGGTACAATTGTCCTGCTAGACGACCACCAAGGCAGGTACTACTATCCTGCCAGACGACCACCAAGACAGGTACTACTATCCTGCCAGACGACCACCAAGGCAGGTACTACTGTCCTGCCAGACGACCACCAAGGCAGGTACTACTGTCCTGCCAGACGACCACCATGGCAGGTACTACTGTCCTGCCAGACGACCACCAATGCAGGTACTACTGTCCTGCCAGACGACCACCAAGGCAGATACTACTGTCCTGCCAGACGACCACCAAGGCAGGTACCACTCTCCTGCCAGACGACCACCAAGGCAGGTACTACTGTCCTGCCAGACGACCACCAAGGCAGGTACTACTGTCCTGCCAGACGACCACCATGGCAGGTGCTAGTATCCTGCCAGACGACCACCAAGGCAGGTACTACTGTCCTGCCAGACGACCACCAAGGCTGGTACTACTGTCCTGCCAGACGACCACCAAGGCAGGTACTACTATCCTGCCAGACGACCACCAAGGCAGGTACTACTGTCCTGCCAGACGACCACCAAGGCAGGTACTACTGTCCTGCCAGACGACCACCAAGGCAGGTACTACTGTCCTGCCAGACGACCACCAAGGCAGGTACTACTATCCTGCCAGACGACCACCAAGGCAGGTACTACTATCCTGCCAGACGACCACCAAGGCAGGTACTACTGTCATGCCAGACGACCACCAAGGCAGGTACTACTTTCCTGCCAGACGACCACCAAGGCAGGTACTACTGTCCTGCCAGACGACCACCAAGGCAGGTACCACTGTCCTGCCAGACGACCACCAAGGCAGGTACTACTATCCTGCCAGACGACCACCAAGGCAGGTACTACCGTCCTGCCAGACGACCACCAAGGCAGGTACTACTATCC
>NW_027197564.1:0-57500 GCF_038502225.1 Cherax quadricarinatus
TGAATAAACAGTGACCTCTCCCTTTCCTCTACCTGTTTTGTTCCCCTACATCTCTCTGGTTCTGATATAAGTATCTCTTTAGCTGTTTAACTTATTGTCTTCCAGACTTCCTGGTGGCCTGGCATTTTTCCTCAAGAGACTTCTTTGCTCCTTCCCCTCCTTCAGTCCTCTCATTGTCCACTGATGTTCCTGCTTCCCTCTCGGACCAACTAATCCCGGTTCCCTTTCAGCTATGTCCTACCATTTTTTTCTATTTTTTTTTTGTGAGTGTGTCTGTACTCACCTAATTGTGGTTGTAGGGATCGAGTCATTACTCCTGGCCTAGCCTCTTCACTGGTCGCTACTCGGTCTACTCTTTCCCTGCTCCATCTTCTTAAAGCAATGTATGGATACTGCCTGCACATCACTCTTAAGACTGTTCCACTTCCTGACAATCCTGTGATTGAAGAAATACTTCCTAACATCCCTATGATTCATGTGAATCTTCAACTTCCAATTGTAACCCCTTGTGGCTGTGTACCATCTCTGAAATATCCAGTCCCTATGCACCTTGTCAATTCCTCTCAGTATTTTATATGTTGTTATCATGTCCTCCCCCTCCCTCCTCTCCTCCAGTGTCATCAGGTCGATTTCCCTTAACGTCTCCTCGTAGGACATAACCCTTTAGCTCTGGGACTAGTCCTGTTGCATATTTTTTGCAATTTCTCTAATTGCATGACATGTTTGACCAGATGTGGGTTCCAAACCAATGCTGCATACTCCAGTAAGGGCTGTAGGTGTCGAAACACTATTCTTAGGTTTACCAGGCGCCCATATGCTGCAGTAGTTATTTGGTTGATGTGCGCCTCAGATGTGCTCAGTATTATACTTAAACCAAAGATTCTTTTCCTTGAGTGAGGTTTCCAGTCTTTGGTTCCTTAGCCTGTAATCTGTCTGCGGTCTTCTTTGCCCTTTCCCAGTCTTCACGAGTTTACAATTGGTGTGGTTAAACTCCAGGACCCAGTTGTGGACAAGGCTTGCAGCATGTCCAGATCCCTTTCTGGTCCTGCCTGATCCTCGTCCGATTGAATTCTCATTAGATTCACATCACCTGAAAACAGACACACTCCTTCACATATACCAGAAACAGCACCGTTCCTAGGACTGACCGCTCGTCACAGGCGCCCACACTCGCACCTCGTCATATACCATGACTCATTGTTGCCTTCCTGTTAGGTATTCTCTGATCAACTGCAGTACGTTTCCTATTATACATGCCGTATCCTCTAGCTTTTGCACTAATCTCTTGTGTGGAACTATGTTGAAAGCGTTCTTACAGTCCTTGAAAATGCAATCTACATACCACTTTCTCTCATGTCTTACCTCCATCACCTAGTCATTAAACTCCAGTAGGTTTGTGACACAGGATTTCTCTTCCATGAATCCGTGTTGGTTATCGTGTATAAGCTCATTCCTTTCTAGGTGCTCCACCACTGTTCTAATAATCTTCTCCATGACTTTACATACTATACGTGCCAGTGGCACTGGTCTGTAGTTTAATCCTACGTGTCCGTCTCCGTTCTTAAAAATTGAGACTACATTTGCTGTCTTCCATATCTCAGGTAGCGCCTCTGCTCCCTCTTTCAGGACCCACGGAGAGATGTCCGATCCCACCACCTTTGAGGTATGTAGTTCACTTAGGTCTCTTCATCTCTTCGGTTGTGTGTATTGTGTCCAACACTTGTCGGTGTAACCCACCATTCCAACTTTCAGGAGTACTTTCTGCCTCCACTGAAAATACTTTCTTAAACCTCATGTTGAGCTCTGTACATGCTTTTCAGTCATTTCTTGTGATCTCCCTTCCTTCCTCACCCTGATTACCTGGTTCTTGACTGTTGTTTTCCTGCTGATGTGGCTGTACAACAGCTTCGGGTCAGACTTGACTTCCGTCACTTTGTCATTTTCATATTGCTCCTGGGCCTCCCTCCTTATCTGCGCATATTCGTTTCTGGCTCAACTAGTTTATTTTGCCTAGTCCTTTGTCTTCTATACTTTTTTCCATTCTTCAGCACACTTGGTTTTGGCCTCTCTATACCCTTGGGTGAACCAAGGGCTTGTTCTGATGTGGGTATGAACCTTTCCTCTACCTTCTTGCATTTTGTTATCACATATTCCATCTCCTTTACTGACTTCCCACCAATTCTCTTTCCTACTGAACCTCATGCAGGAAATTCCTGATGCCTGTTTAGTCTCCTCTTTTGTAGTTTGGCTATTCCCGTCCAACTTTTTGTGCTTCTTCTCCACTTGTAAGTCTATAATGCATTCAAAGCTCAGGTCCACGTGGTCACTACTCTAAGGGGCCTTTCGTATGTGATGTCATCAATATCTGAACTACTCAAAGTGAATGAGGTCCAGTCTTGCTGGTTCATCCTCTGCTCTCCCTGATCGTGTCCCTCACGTGTTGATGTGTGAGATTTTCCAGTACAACCTTCATCATCTTAGCTCTCCACGTTTCTTGTCCCCCATGTGGTTCCAGGTTTTCCACCTCATTTTCCTTGTGACTGAAGTCACCCACAATTAGTAACTTTGTGCTGCCCACATGGGCCCACCTGGACACTTCAGCTAGTGTATCAACCATTGATCTGTTCCTCTCATAATATTCTTGTCTTGGCCTCCTGCTATTCTGTGGTGGGTTATACATCACTGCAATCACCACCTTGGGACCCCAGTTTGAAGTGTTCCTTGCTTTCCCTCTGTCCCCTCTGTCCAACTCCTCATAACTCCACTTACTTTTGATAACTACAATTCCTCCAACCCCTCTACTTCCTCTATTTTTCCTCAGGATCTGATATCCAGCTGGAAAGATGGCATCTGTTATTCCTGTGAGCTTGGTTTTCTGCGAGTGCTATAATGTCTGATGATGCCTCTCTGATTCTTCCGTGCCACTCCTCATACTTAATAGTCATTCTCTCTATGTTGGTGTACGATATCTTCAGCTTCTTTTCTAACTCTGTATTTTGGGGGTTTGTGGGGGCTGGAGAAGTTGGTTTCTACTGTGTAGGATGTGGTGGAGGTTGTGAGTGTGGAGTATTGTTTGTTTTGGTATAACATGTTTGTTTGCAGGGTTCTGTGGGTAGTTGTGCTTGCTGCTCCTCCTGATTCTTCCCATTTCTCTTCGTGCCCCTTTCATCTTTGGATTCTCTCAGCTTCTGTCACTCTGTTCTTGTCCTGCTGCAATTTAAGTACATCCTCTGGAGTTTTGCTGTTTCCTTTAGGCATGGTGTCTGCTGAAGGATCCTGTTCCACACCGTTTCTGTCCTGAAAATTAATGTGACTGGATGATTTCTTCCCTTCAAGTATCCTCCTATTCCCTGAAAATTTATCGGCTCAATCAAGTCCTCCTATGTGTTTGATGATATTTTCAACCTTTTTTTTTTCTCTCTTAGTCATCTTTTTTCGAATATCCTCCCTTCAACCTCCTGAAACCCATGATTAAAAACTGACCTTTCCCTCTCCTCTTCCCAATGCTTTTCCCTCCACATTTCTTGGTCCCACTTAAACATAGCCGTTGATGTTTCCCTTATCATTTTCTTGATCTCCCGGTGGCTTGTGGGTGTGCACTCACCGATTTGTACTCACCTATTTGTCGTTGCAGGAGTCGAGACTCAGCTCCTGGCCCCGCCTCTTCACTGATCGCTACTAGGTCCTCTTTCTCCCTATGAGCTTTATCATACCTCGGTTCCTGCCTCCACTACCTCACTTGCCAGACTATGGGACTGAAGAAATACTTCCTAACATCCCTTTGACTCATCTGAGTCTTAACTTTCAATTGTGATTCCTTGTTTCCGTGTCTCATCTCTGGAACATCCTGTCACTGTTCACCTTATCTATTCCTCGCATTATTTTGTATGTCGTTATCATGTCTCCCCTTACCCTCCTGTCTTCCAGCGTCGTTAAACCGATTTTCCTTAACCTTTCTTCGTAGGACATTCCCCTTAGCTCTGTATCTAGCCTTGTTACAAACCTTTGCACTTTGTCTAATTTTTTGACGTGTTTGACTAGGTGTGGGCTCCAAACTGGTGCTGCATACTCCAGTATGGGCCTGACGTTAACGGTGTACAGTGTCTTGAACGATTCCTTACTGTGGTATCAGAATGCTATTCTCAGGTTTGCCAGGCGCCCATATGCTGCAGCAGTTATCTGGCTGATGTGTGCTTCCAGAGACATGCTCGGTCTTATACTCACCCTAAGATCCTTCTCCTTGAGTGAGGTTTGCAGTTTTTGGCCACCTAGTCTATACTCAGTCTGTGGTCTTCTTTGCCCTTCCCCGATCTTCATGACTTTGCATTTGGCAGGGTTAAATTCGAGTAGCTAGTTGCTGGACCACATGTCCAACCTGTCAGAGTCTTTGTAGTCCTGCCTGATCCTCATCTGATTTAATTCTCCACATTACCTTCACATCATCTGCAAATAGGGACACTTTTGAGTTTATCCCTTCCATCATGTCATTCACATATACAGTCGACCCTCAACTAACGGCGGTATTAATAAGTAACGGTAATTTCGTCTAACGGCGCTTTTTGCCGTAGAAAAAAATGCCTTAACCAACGGCGAGAAACTTAACCAACGACGTCAGTGTGCCATTGTTTACAACCTGTTGCAGTCGGTTTCCACGTGTGCCTCCCATACATTTTGGATTATTCCACTGTTTCTAGTGCTTGTAACCGCTAAATAAGCCACCATGGGCCCCTCGAAAGCTTGTAGAGCCAGCCCTTTGGTAAAGGATGTGAGAAACACGATAGAATTCAAGAAAAAGTTTGTAGAAAAATACGAAAGTGGTGGTGGAAGAGGGTGGTAGTGATGGTGGTAGCGGGTGGTAGTGGTTCTGATGGTGGTAGAGGGTGGTAGTAATGGTGGTAGAGGGTGGTAGTAATGGTGGTAGAGGGTGGTAGTAATGGTGGTAGAGGGTGGTAGTAATGGTGGTAGAGGGTGGTTGTGATGGTGGTAGAGGGCAGTCCAGTGATTCTCAAGCTGGTCCTAATGGCATTAAAAACCAAAAAGGGAGGTAACACCACCAAAGGACTTGGTACCTGAAGTCTTTATGGAAGGGGATTCTCCTTCCAAGCAATAGTCAGTCCTGAATCTGCCCTGCTGCTGGCACATCGCTCATCAACAACTCCACGATAAAGGTAAGTGGCATTTAATTATTGTTTATTTTGCATGTCCCATTCCTTTCCATATAAGGAATTGTATATTTCATGTAATTTTTTTTTTTAGACTTTGGGGTGTTAGGGACGGATTAATTCTATTTCCATTATTTCTTATATGGAAAATTAACTCGACCAACGGTAAGCCCTCTGGAACGGATTAATGCCGTTGAGATAAGATAAGATTTCGTTCGGATTTTTAACCCTGGAGGGTTAGCCACCCAGGATAACCCAAGAAAGTCAGTGCGTCATCGAGGACTGTCTAACTTATTTCCACTGGGGTCCTTAATCTTGTCCCCCAGGATGCGACCCACACCAGTCGACTAACACCCAGGTACCTATTTGCTGCTAGGTGAACAGGACAACAGGTGTAAGGAAACGTGTCGAAATGTTTCCACCCGCCGGGAATCGAACCCGGGCCCTCCGTGTGTGAAGCGGGAGCTTTTAGCCACCAGGCCACCGGGCCACCGTTGGTTGAGGATCCACTGTACCAGAAACAGCACTGGTCCTAGGACTGACCCCTGTGGGACCCTGCTCGTCACAGGCGCCCACTGTGATACCTCATCACGTACCATGACTCGTTGTTGCCTCCCTGTCAGATACTATCTGATCAATTGCAGTGCCCTTCCTGTTATACGTACCTGATCCTCTAGCTTCTGCACTAATCTCTTGTGAGGAACTGTGTCGAAGGCCTTCTTGCAGTCGAAGAAAATTCAATCAACACACCCCTCTCTCCTGTCTTACTTCTGTTACCTTGTTATAAAACTCCAGAAGGTTTTTGACACAGGCTTTGCCTTCCATGAATCCATGCTGATTGTCGTTGATAAACTTGTTCCGTTCCAGGTACTCGGCCACTCTCCTGATAATCTTCTCCATGACTTTGCATACTATACACGTTAGAGACACTGGTCTATAGTTTAGTGCCTCGTTTCTGTCTCCTTTCTTAAAAATAGGGAATGCATTTGCCGTCTTCCATACCTCAAGTAGTTGCCCAGTGTGTGTGTGAGTGCGTGTGTGTGCGTGTGCGTGTGCGTGTGCGTGTGTGTGTGTGTGTGTGTGTGTGTGTGTGTGTGTGTGTGTGTGTGTGTGTGTGTGTGTGTGTGCGCGCGCGCAATAGTAGGGTGGGACGGATGTAGTGATGGTTGTAGGAAAACACTGTAGACTATTGTGGTGTTATTACTGTAGTCGTCTGCTTCTATGCATCTGGCTAGGTAGTGCTCTCACTCACGTGACATTTGCATGAGAATGGAGCCTTATTACAATGGTATTATGGAATCAATATGCTCCACTAGTTTTACACTGTTAACAGCTTGGCGACACTAACATACGGCATCTTCGACATACAGCTAAACTAATACAAAATGTAGATGGCAGAGTTCTCAAGCTTTGGGCTGATTCTGTACAATGCAAGGAAAACATTGTACACAACGAACATAGACAGACGTGAATATAATGTAATGCAAATCATAGAGGGTCATAGGAATTAATGAGATTACATTTGAACAAATAAGATCGATCAGTCATTAATCATATATTCTAGGGATTCAGATTACACTTATTTAAAAAGGATGAAGTTGTGAAAATTATTATTATTATTATTATTATTATTATTATTATTATTATTATTATTATTATTATTATTATTATTATTATTATTATTATGTGAAGAAATCAGCTGCAGGAGACTTACAGGGTATTTCCTGAATTATTACCAGCAAGTAATTTGGGTGAGGTAAGTTGGTCTTAGTTACAATAGGTCACTGAACTGTAACACCCTAAACTGTCCACTTCACCACTCTCACAAAAACCTAGACCTGACATAAATTAATAATTATAATATTAAAACCAGCTACTCTGGTAATTAAAGTTGCGTGGACTGTATAGGATTAGTCTTGCTCTATACAGAAAATATGATTGGTATTAACACTTACCATGGCTGAGTTCTTATTTGACTATAATAATCATCTATACAGGTTATTTACATTTAACCCCAAGTCTGCTAGGACAAAATATACATAAGAACATAATAATGAAGGAACACTGCAGCAGGCCTACTAGCCCATGAGAGGCAGGTCCAATTCTCCCTCCGGCTTAAGCCAATGCCTTGACCTAGTCAGGTTAGTCACATTCCCTTAAGGTAGGAGCACGGCATCCGACGTATCACAAACTAGTCAGGTCCAACTCACACCCACTCATGTATTTATCCAACCTATTTTTAAACTGCACAACATCTTAGCTTCTATGACGGTACTCGGGAGTTTGTTCCACTCATCTACAACTCTATTACCTAACCAGTGCTTTCCTATATCCTTCATGAATCTGAATTTTTCCAATTTAAAACCACTTCTGCGAGTTGTGTCTTAGGTAGATATTTTACAACGCTATTTACATCCCCTTTATTAATTCCTGTTTTCCATTTATACACCTCAATCATATCCCCCCTAATTCCACGCCTTTCTAGAGGGTGCAGATTCACGGCCCTCAGTCTATCCTCATAGGGAAGATTTCTGATACATGGGATCAACTTTGTCATCCTCCTTTGTACGTTTTCCAGTGCATTTATATCCATTCTGTAATACGGTGACCAAAACTGTATAGCATAATCTAAATGAGACCTAACCAAAGAAATATAGAGCTGAATAACAACCTGAGGACTTCTATTATTTATACTTCCTTCTGCTATGAAGCCAAGGATCCTGTTAACTTTATTGTGAACACTTATGCACTGTTTTCTGGGTTTTAGATTACTGCTAACCAGAACTCCTAAATCCTTTTCGCAATCCGTAATACTAAAATCTACATTATTTAGTTTATATGTGGCATGGTTATTTTCCTGTCCAACATTTAGAACTTTACAGTTGTCTATATTTAACTGCATCTGCTACTTCTCCGACCATTGTACCCCTCAAGGAAGATTCCTTGATGTTGGTGAGGGGCTCTTGATTTAGGGAATCTGATCTGTGCTCCAGTTCCCCGAATTAAGCCTGAATGCCTTCCACATAACCCCCCCCTAGGCGCTGTATAATCCTCCGGGTTTAGCGCTTCCCCCTTGATTATAATAATAATCAGACCATTGTATCAGTCTATTCAAATCATCCTGGAGTACACTAATGTCCTCATTAGGATGAATTGGACGACCTATTTTGGCGCCATCAGCAAATTTGCTTATGTCGGTATTTATTCCCTCATTTATGTCGTTTATGTAAATTGTGAACAACAACGAGCCCAACACTGACCCCAGTGGAACACTGCTTGTGACGTGCCCCCATTCTGATTTCTCCCCATTTATGCAAACTCTCTGCTGCCTATTTGTCAGCCATGCCTCTACCCAGGAAAAACTTCTCCTTCTATTCCGTGAACCTTATGTTTTCTCAACAGCCTCTAATGTGGAAATCCATCGAAAGCCTTACTGAAGTCCATATACACAATATCATATTCAATACAATGATCTATCTCCTCAAATACCTTAGAGAAGAAAGTAAATTCGTAAGACAGGAACGCCCCTTTGTAAAACCGTGATGAGATTTATTAATCACTATTCCTTTCAGGATGGCTACGAACTGCTTCGGCAATTACTTATTTCATAAATTTACCAACTATAGAGGTAAGGCTTATTTATCTAGAGTTCGAAGCCAAGGTCCTCTCACCTGCCTTGTAAATAGGTATTACATTTGCCATTTTCCACTTGTCTGGCACTGTGCCAGTTTGTAGTGATATGTTAAAAAGATTAGCCAAAGGTATGCTAAGTTCCTCATTACATTCCTTTAAAACTTTTTCAAATTCATCAGGGCCTGGGGATTTGTTGGGTTTTAATTTCTTTAATTGTCTGTGGACCATGTCTTACTTTTGTATACCTGAAAGAAAGAACCCTTATGGGTTAATCTTCGAGTCCCTTGCGACTTTAGCCTCATAATCCATTTTTGCTTTTCTTATTTTTTTTTATATCTGTCTTTAATTGAATATATTGATTTCTCAGTTGCCCATCCCCTCTTTTGATACGCCTATACATGCATCTCTTTTGACCAATGAGATGTTTAATCTATTGTTTATCCATTTGGGATCATTTTTGTTAGATCTAATGTTCCCACTCGGAACAAAACTTGTCTGGGCAGCTAGCACAATGCTCTGGAATACATGATACTGGCAACCAACCATACCTACCTGACCCATAGTCAGGTCATCCCAATTTAGCTCACCCAGGTAATTTCTCAGTCCCATGAAGTCGGCCAAGCAGAAATCTGGGACAGAGATTGCAGTTATCTGGGTAATTCCATGATATATTGAAACTAAGTGATTTGTGATCACTTTCCCCAAGCTCATCATTAACCTCAAGATTATTAACTAGTGCTTCTTTGTTGGCAAGAACCAAGTAAAGCAGGTTGTTTCCTCTAGTTGGTTAGGGCACAAACTGTTTTAAAAGGCAGTCCTGAACCGTATCAAGAAAGTCACTAGACTCAAAATTTCCTGTCACATTGTTCTAATCAACTTGTCTAAAGTTAAAATCTCCCATTAAAAGAACATTTTCATATCTAGACACCTTATGAATTTCGTCTCATAGCAGCTTACTGCACTCCCTATCAAGGTTTGGGGGCCTATACATCACACCCAAAATTAATTTTTCACGACCTTCGAGAAACTGTAGCCAAACAGATTCTGTGTTTGATGTTTCTAATCTTATATCTTGTCTAACACAACAATTTAAATTATCTCTGACATACATCGCCACTCCACCACCCTTCCTGTTGACCCTATCAGTGTGGAATAGTTTATAACCCTGTATGTTGCATTCAGAAGGCATTTTTCTATCTTTCAAGTTGAACCAGGTCTCTGTTATAACAATAATATAAATACTACCTGCACTTACAAGTAATCTTAGCTCATCTATCTTATTTCTTAGACTCCTACTGCTTGTATAGTAAACCTTAAGGGAGCTAGTCACTAGTTGCCATCTACTATCTCTCTTTGTTTGTTGAACAATTGCCTTGCCTTTACTAGCAACCTTATTTTGAATATTGTCATTTAAACATATCCCTGGGGGTATTTTGGTAATATCTGCTGTTTTCAACCCTAATACTGCAGCCTTAGTGTTTCCCACAAACCCCCATATCTTTATAATCTATCACTTTAAATCCCTAGACAAGTCATCGATGACCTCAATCGAATTGGCTAATGCAACAAATCCAACCCCAGAGAGATGAACCCCATCTCTTTCATACATATCACGTTTGCCATAGAATTTGTTCCAGTTATCAATGAATGGGATTGCAAGTTCCTTGCAGTACCTGTCTAGCCAGCAATTTATATCAATTGCCCTACACATCCATTCATTGCCCACTCCCCTTCTAGGCAAGATGCTACATATTATAGCGAGCCCTCCCTTAGACCTGACTACTTGTATGGCTGACCTGTACTTATCCAGCAGCTCCTGTCCCCTGTCCTTCCCAATGTCGTTTCCACCGGCACTAAGATAGGCTTGTTCAAATTACCAGACATAATATCCAACCTGCTGACTATGTCACCAACTCCTAGGACGCACACCCTGTGTCTGACCTTCCTATCTCTGTTACAAAACGCACGGTCCATATATCTTACCTGAGTGTCTCCCACAATTAGAATATTCTTACCTTGATTAGCAGGGGAGTCAGCGGTACCCTTTACCTCACTAAACACTGAAGTACACTCATCCTAGAGAACAGAAAATCGATTTCCTACCTTCACATCTTCTCTATTAATCTTTCTTATCTTCCTTCTTCCTGAATTGTGAACCATTTGCCACTTAAAGCGGCTGCAACTCTTTACCTCGCTGCTGGTATCCTTTTCTTCACCAGCTCCAACCATCTCACACTCACTCCCAAATCAATCTAGGCGAAGCTTCAGCCACCTATTTTCCTCCTGAAGAAGTAGAGCCTTCTTCTTCAACACTTTAACCATTAGCTGTAACTAGTGAGACTTGAGGATTCTTCATGTAGGTAGAGAGAATATCGACAGTCATTTTGTAAGTCAGACAGGTTTTGTGGTAGAAGGTACTGGGTCAGAAGGATTGTCAGAGTCTAGTTCACTCGTCTGGGTGCCAGAAATCTCATCAACATAATCGCATACTAACTTCATATGATCTAAATGCGATTCCTGGCTAGTTTGTGCTAATAGGTCAGATGCCGTGCTCCTCCCTTAAGTGACGTGTCTGACCTCACTAGGTCAAGGCATTGGCTTAAGCCAGTGGTAGAACTGGACCTGTCTTGCATAGGCCAGTAGGCCTGTTGCAGTGTTCCTTCTTTCTTATGTTCTTATGTTAACCACTACTAATTTCTCTAACCTCATGTTTGTTACCACTTACAGGCTCAACTACTAGGTAGGAGCTTTGGCATTACGGATTTTTTACTGAAATTAGTTAAAATAGCTTTCATTATAGTTTGGTTTCACAGTGGAATATAACAACTCGTATGGTAAATGCTTATCTACACCATGCAATGCATAATGTGGGGCATTACCTATGGAGGCATTGTAATCAGAATTTATGGCACACTGTACATCAGGTATGACTTCATCCCTTGTTGCACTATTGGGGTTAATAGTTGCTCTCAATACATCAATAGTATTGTTTTTTTCCCGTTGCTGGCTGGATGATTAGGGACAATGGTTGACTTCGATATCCTGAACAAAGTACACAACTTTCAACAATCTCATTGCAGAGCTCACTTCCATTATCTGTAATGAGGGACTCAGTAGCAGTATTCTTGCAGATTATGGATGTCTTAAAAAGCTTTACTATCTTGGCAGTTTTATTTACTATAAGCACTAACTCACAATAACAGGTGAAGTGGTCTACCATTACACAGATGCATGTTGCCCTGAAGGGAACATTGGAAATTAGTTAACAAATCTAGCGCTACCCTTTCCCAAGGTTCACTAGGAGTAGGATACACTTGGATTGGATTTGGCTCATTGACATTTCCTTTGTGCTATATGCAAACAGAACATTTCTTGACATATTCAGAAATATTGGTTGCTATGCAATGCCAAAACAATTTTAATTTAGCTTGTTTTACAGAACGATCTACACCAGGATTTGCTACACTTGGCACATCAAGAACTAGCTTCAGAGCTACATTCACTAGCGACTTCGGAATTACTAACTGCTGTACTCTTCTGCCAGGAGTACGCAAATCTGATATACGATACAGTAACTTTTGGTTCATAACAAAGTCATTGATAGATGCTGATAGTTTTACATTATTATTATTATTATAATCAAGAGGGAAGCGCTAAACCCGGAGGATTATACAAAGAGGGTTCAGTCTTCCTGCAGAAAAAATCGAATCACACCAGATCAAATAGGTATTGTTCTTTTTAGGCTGTCTTTACCTCCTCTGCACTGGAGGATCTGCTACTGTTGTACTTATGTGTTGAGATAAAGTATCTGCTACTACATTTAATTTACCTGGCAAGTGTGCATAGGTAGGACTGAACTTTTGAGTGGTCAAGGACCATCTGGTTAATCTTCTAGTTAGTTGTATTTTCTAAAATAAAGGAATCAGTGGAGCGTTTGGAGTGTTTCAAAGACCGGACTATTGTCAACACTTCTTGCTCACTTACTGTATAATTTTGTTCAGCCTTGGTAAGGACATGACTAGCAAATGCTACTAGGTTGTACTTGATATCGATCTTTTGAGATAGGACGGCATCTATGTCAATAGAACTAGCATCTGTTATTAGATAGAAAGGCTTTGAAAAATCTGGAAATTTCAAAACAGAAGCAGAATTTATTTTTGTCTGAGAGTTTGGAATGTTATTTCTTGACAGAAGGTCCAAACGAAAGAAGCATATTTTTTTTTTTGAAACTCAGAGAAGCTGCTCAGTTAGAAGAGAAATGAGCAAAGCCCACAAAAAAAATCAGACTGCTGTTACTCACGTCATTATTTCTTTAGGAGTAACTGCATAACCAAGAAATTTGATCTCTGATCTGAAAAAACTGACAGATAGTTTGATCTTTAAATTGGCTTCTTCGAGCTTACCAAGCACCAAGTCAGTTTATTGGAGATGCACCTCCACGTCATCTAGCTACACCATGAGTACATTACCAATGAGGCCTCTAAATATGTTCATCATGATCATCAAAAATATGATAGGAGATGAGTGTAACCCGAATGCCATTCTGAGGAAATGATAATGACCTGTTGGAGTGGAAAAGGTGGTTAGCTGTTGGCTGTCCTCGTGAAGAGGCACTTACCAAATCCCTTGTAACAAGTCTAAAAATATCACCGAGCTGAGGAAGTGGGAAACGATATGGTATCATTTTAGCATTCAACTTCCTAAAATCAATTACTGGGCACCAAGTACCGTTATTCATAGACAGTGGGATCAAGGACACTTTCCAGGGTGAATTACTATGTACAGTGACGCTCTCATCAAGCATTTTATTAACTTATTCTTCCCGACTGCAACTTGCGAATACGGTATTCTGTACGCAGGTTCATAAATAGGTACCTGGCTCAAGTGAAATATGATGTGATATTATTATTATTATTAACCTAATAATAATAATAATAATAATAATAATAATAATAATAATAATAATAATATAATAATAATAATAATAATAATAATAATAATAATAATAATAATAATAATAATAATCTTATATCTACAAGTACATGTAAAAGGTATACAGGTCTAGCTGACACGAGTGACATACTGCTGTATAGGAAGCTCCTTTTTATGAAAAAACATTTCCGGCAAATTAGGTAAATTTTGTCCCAGGATACGACCACATCAATCGACTAACACCCAGGGACCTATTTTACTGATGAGTGAACATGTATCAATACAGAGTTTGAATTATTATTAGTCTGCCCGAAATACCTAATCATGCTAGGCATGATAGTGGCCCTCTCTGTAATTAGCATTTTATAATATGTAAACTACACATTATAACCAACATTCTATAATATGCAAACCCCACGTTGTAATCTTTATAGAGAATAAACTTTTGATTTGATTTGATTGAATAGTGTATGTTTGTTTAGAGGTTTAGTGGGTGTTGTGGGTGTTATTAAGACAAGTGAAAATAGATGGTGGATAGTGAGAGTGTTGTATTATTGAGAGAAGTGAAAAATTATGACTGGAATTTATAGAATGTTGTGGGCATTATAACAATTGAAAAGATTCGAATGAAAATTGCGACTTGTGAAATGATGGGGCTTGTTGGAGCGTTGTGTTAAATGCGTTATATATTTTTACTTGTTGTGGGTTGTGATTGAAAAAATGTGACTAGATAGTGTGTGAAGGTTATAAGTTGTATGTGAACAAAATGGTAAGTGTATGTAGACTTAAAACGAAGTGAGGAAAAGTTTGGGTTATCCTGGGTTAAGTATCGTTGGAGAGTAGTGGGTGTCGTATGGTAAAAGTGAAAATTAGTGGGTAGTGGAGATTCTGGGGAAGGAGCGTCGGGTGTGAATGTTTTCCCTATGTTGTATGTAAGAACTGGGTGTACTACAGAAAACTATCTTTTTCCTTGTACTAGCGAAAAGAGGAAAAAAAAAAACCGTGTGCACAAGAGAAAATGTCTTTTGTATGGAAATGTGTAACATAAATAAAAAAATGTGTAAAATGAAGTTGTGTAATGATTCACCGTTGCATACTAATGACTTGAATGATTTCACAATCATCTTACCCCACAGGGCAACTTCAACTGTGTTTACAAATGACTGACAAGACACGTATGTGTTTACCTGTTGTTTACTTACCTCTTATATTACTTCTTGAGAGAAATGATACTTAGGTGTTTACTGGTTGTATACTTACCTCTTACCTGTATTATCACTTGTATACTTACCTCTTACCTGTATTATCACTTGTATACTTACCTCTTACCTGTATTATCACTTGTATACTTACCTCTTACCTGTATTATCACTTGTATACTTACCTCTTACCTGTATTATCACTTGTATACTTACCTCTTACCTGTATTATCACTTGTATACTTACCTCTTACCTGTATTATCACTTGTATACTTACCTCTTACCTGTATTATCACTTGTATACTTACCTCTTACCTGTATTATCACTTGTATACTTACCTCTTACCTGTATTATCACTTGTATACTTACCTCTTACCTGTATTATCACTTGTATACTTACCTCTTACCTGTATTATCACTTGTATACTTACCTCTTACCTGTATTATCACTTGTATACTTACCTCTTACCTGTATTATCACTTGTATACTTACCTCTTACCTGTATTATCACTTGTATACTTACCTCTTACCTGTATTATCACTTGTATACTTACCTCTTACCTGTATTATCACTTGTATACTTACCTCTTACCTGTATTATCACTTGTATACTTACCTCTTACCCCACAGGGGTACTTCACCAGCTGTGCTGCAAATGACTGAAATATGTATCTTACTTGTATTTACAGACTGAATTTAATGACACGTAGGTGTTTATCATTTGAGTGACTTACTCACATTACTTCTTGAGAGAAACCTGCAATGACACGTAGGTGTTTACCACAGAGAGAGAAATATTAAGGGGTAACTCTGAAATGTATGAATTAGGAGATGGAGTCCCATAATGTACCATTTGGTGGTATATTCGATCTGAAGTAAAAGTTGAACACCCCGGAGCTATTTACAATGTGAGATCATATCATTTGGTGGACACCCATAACTTCACACCCACCTGACATTATCTGATTGAACCTGTTGGCTACCCATGATGTCACGATACTAGGTGTTGAAGTATGGGTATTACCTCTAAAAAAAAAAGAAAAAAAAGAAAAGATCACGATATTTCAAAATTTTAAGGGTAACTCTAATATGTGTGAACAGGAGGTCGACCCTAGGGTAACCCCCAAAAATTCGAAAACGCCCCAAAATTCAAAACGTCTTGGTAGAGTTCGAAAATTATAAGAGGTAACTCCAAAATATGTGACCTTTGAACTGAAGCCGCCAAAACATGGAATATTTGGCCCTGGAGTTTGAGATCAATCGTAGGGTAACCACTCTCCCCCTCCCAATTTAAAAAAAATCGCAAAATCGAGCTAAAACTTGACCCTGGAGCTAGAGCAGTGATGGAGGTCAGAGGAAACTTCATTTACTTAATTGTAAAACTTGATCCGCGGAATTGGAGACCACAAAAATGAGAAAAACTTGTTAAAGTTGGCAACAAATTCAATTTTGCAACACAGGAAATACAATCTGAAATTTGCAGCATTCTTGAAAAATAAAATAAAAAAATGAAAAAAAAAAGATAGTAACACTTCCAGAAAAATAAATTGAAAAGAGATGGCAACACTTCCGGAAAATCTGGTCACCTCTGATGGCTCCTACGGGGACAGGGAGAGGGGGACGGGGGCCTAGGAATATATATATATGTCATGCCGAATAGGCAGAACTTGCCATCTTGGCTTAAATAGCAACGCTCATCTTGCCATATAGGACAAGTGAAAATTTGTGTATGCAATAATTTCGCCAAAATCATTCTGAACCTAACGAAAAAAATATATTTCACTGTGTTTGTTTAATATTAAATTACTGTAAACAAATCTAAAATATATTTAGTTGGGTTAGGCTAAAATAAATTGTTCTTGTTATAATAAGGTTAGGTAAGTTTTCTAAGATTCTTTTGGTGCAAAATTATACATTTTTACATCAACATTAATGAAAAAAATATATCTTTAAACGTATAAGGGAAAATTTCAGAAAGAACTTAGTTTTAAATGAGTTCTTGCTAATTGACCAGTTTTACATATTCGGCACGACATATATATATATATATATATATATATATATATATATATATATATATATATATATATATATATATATATATATATGCAATAAGATCACAGTAAACAGGTGATTTCAGAATATGCAAAACAACCACTCTGAAAGAACAGAGAAATTCCACGCGCTTTCGGGACTACTCACATTATCAAGGAACTAGGATAAGGTGAGTAGTCACGAAAGCGCTTGGAATTTCTCTATTCTTTCAGAGTGGTTGTTTTGCATATATATATATATATATATATATATATATATATATATATATATATATATATATATATATATATATATATATATAAGAAAACAGGGGGGGTAAAAAATGGAAGCGAAGCCCCTATTAAAAAATGGGTGGGGGTGGAAGCACCCGCTCAAAATATTAGAGGGAGACAGAGCCCCCAACTCTAAAAAAAAGTTCTTCACTCTGGCATAAAACCCCATACTGTATACATATTCAGTAAGCGCAAACGTGAGCTTTTACACAGGTGAGGGTATGCGCGCGATTGTGTGTGTACTCACCTAATTGTCGTTGCAGGGGTCGAGACTCAGCTCCTGTGTGTGTGTACTCACCTAATTGTGGTTACTCACCTAATTGTGGTTGCAGGGGTCGAGACTCAGCTCCTGGCCCCGCGTCTTCACTGATCGCTACTGGATCCTCTCTCTCCCACTGGATCCTCTCTCCTGGTTCCGTTTCATTACTATCCACTACTAGGTTCTCTCTCTCCATGCTCCATGAGCTTTATAAAACCTCGTCTTAAAACTATGTATGGTTCCTGCCTCCACTACGTCACTTTCTAGGCTATTCCACTGCCTGACAACTCTATGACTGAAGAAATACTTCCTAACATATCTTTGACTCTTTGAAGTCTTCAACTTCCACTTGTGTCCCTTGTTTCTGTGTCCCATCTCTGGAACATCCTGTTTTTGTCCACCTAACAAATTCCTCGCAATATTTTAAATGTTGTTATCATGCCACAACTAGTCCTCCAGTTCGTCAGGCAGTTTTCCCTTAACCTTTCTTCGTAGGACAGTCCCCTTAGCTCTGGGACTAGTCTTGTTGCAAACCTTTGCACTTTCTCTAATTTTTAGATGCGCTTGTACAGGTGTGTATTCCGAATTGTTGTTGCATACTCCAATATGGATCTGACGTACACGGTGTACAGAGTCTTGAACGATTCCTTATTGAAATATCGGAATGCATTTCTTAGGTTCGTCAGGCGCCCATATGCTGCAGCAGTTATCTGATTGATGTGCGCTTCAGGTGGTGTGCTCGGTATTATACTCACCACAAGATGTTTTTAATTAAGTGAGGTATGCAGACTTTGGACACCTAGAGGGGTGAAATTCTGGAGGGGTGAAATTCTAGGAGGCTGTTGCTGGACCAGGCTGGAAGCCTGATCCAGCAACAGGCTCCTAGAAAACAGGGAATAGACTCGGAAGTGTCCCTGTTTGCTCCAGCAAACAGGGACACTTCCGAGTCTATCCTTTCCGTCATGTCATTCACATCTAAAAAAAAAAAAAAACAGCACAGGTCCTAGGACTGACCCCCGTGAAACCTTGCTCACCTCGTCATGTACCATGACTCGTTGTTGCCTGCCTGCATATATTCTCTGATCCATTTCACTGCCTTTCCTGTTATGTGTGTCTGATTCCACTAACCTCTTGTGAGAAACTGTGTTTTAGGCCTTCTTGCAGTGCAAGAAAATGCAATCTACCCATCACTCTTACTCGTGTCTTCCGTTATGTTGTCATAAATCTCCAGTAGGTGAATGACAGGATTTTTCTTCCCCAAAACCGTGCTGGTTGTCACTTATAAGCTTGTTTCTTTCTAGGTGCTCCACCACTCTCCTCCTCATAATCTTCTCCATGACATTGCAAACTATAAATAACAAAAATAAAAAAAAGGCACAATACCGTGACTGGAACAATACACAGCTAACCCACACATATAAAAGTGGAACTTACAAGGACGTTTCTGTCTGACTTGGACACAGGTCTGTTGTTTAATGCCTCGTGTCTGTCTCCTTTCTTTAAAATTGGGAATACCTTTGTCATCTTTCATACCTCAGGTAGTTGCCCAGTTCCAATGGACGTGTTGAAGATTTTTGTTAGTGGCACACACAGCATCTCTGCTCCCTCTCTAAGGACCCACTGAGAGACGTTATCCGGTCACACCGTCTTTGAGGTATCAAGTTCACATGGCAGATTCTTCACCCCCTACTCGGTTGTGTGTATTTCATCCTGCACTTGTTGGTGTATCCCTTGTTTGTATACCTCTATATTCTGACTTCCTGCAGTCCTTCCAGTCTCCTCTGTAAATACTCTTATAAATCTCATGTAGAGCTCCTCACATACTTATTGGTCGTTTCTTGTGAACTCTCTACCTTTTTTTCCTCAGCCTGATTACCTGGTCCTTGACTGCTGTTTTTCTCCTGATGCAGCTATACAACAGCTTCGGGTCAGACTTGACTTTCGATGCTAAATCATTTTCGTATTGTGCCTGAGCCTCCCTTATTATCTGTGTATATTCATTTCTGGCTCTTTGGCTAATCTCTTTATTTTCCTGGGTCCTTCGTCTACTGTATTTTTTCCATTCTCTAGAACATGATTTTTGCCTCCCTATACCTTCGGGTAAAGCAAGGGTTCGTTCTGGTCTTCCCATTATTTCTGTTGCTCTTGGGAACAAACCTCTCCTCTGCCTCCTTGCATTATGTTGTCACGTAGTCCATTATTTCGTTTACTGATTTTCCTAACAATTATCTTTCCCACTTAACCTCTTTCAGGAAGTTCCTCATAAGAATGTAAGAAAGAAGGAACACTGCAGTAGGCCTACTGACCCATGCGAGGCAAGTCAACGTCACCTCCCAACTTAAACCAATGACCCACCTAGTCAAGTCAGGTCACATCCACTTAAGGAGCAGGGCATTAGAACTATTATCACACACTAGTCAAGTCTACCTCATACCCACCTACACCTACCCATGTATTTATCGAACCTATTTTTAAAACTACACAACGTCTTAGCTTCTACGATGGTACTCGGGAGTTTGCTCCACTCATCCACAACTCAGTTACCTTCTGAATCTAAATTAATCTGAAATTTTCAACTTTAAATCATTGCTTCAAGTCCTGTCTTGGCTAGATATCTTTAGCACTCTATTTATATTCTCTTTATTTATTCCTGTTTTCCATTTATACGCCTCAATCATATCCCCTTAATTCTATGCTTTTCTAGAGAGTGGAGATTCAGGACCCTCAGTCTGTCCTCATGGGGAAGATTTCTGATACATGAGATTAACTTCGTCATCCTTCTTCATACATTATCCAGTGCATTAATATCCATTTGTAATACGGTGAAGAGAACTGCGCAGCATAATCTAAATGAGGCCTAACCAAAGATATATAGAGTTGAAGAACAACCTGAGGACTCTTATTATTTTTGCTCCTTGATATGAAGCTATGGATCCTATTCGCTTTATTGCAAACACTTGTGCACTGTTGTGTTGGTTTTAGATTACTGTACTGCTTACCAGAACTCTCAAGTCCTTTTTGCAATCAGTAATATTAAGATCTACATAATTTAGTTCACATGTGGCATGGTTATTCTCTTGTCCAATGTTTAGAACTTTGCATTTGTCAATATTAAACTGCATCTGCTACTTCTCCGACCATTGCATCAGTCTATTCAAATCTTCCTGGAGTGCTCTAATGTCTTCATTAAAATGAATTAGGAGACCTATTTTGATGTCATCAGCAAACTTGCTTATGTCTCTATTTATTCCCTCATCAATGTCGTTCATATAAATTGTGATCAACAAAGAATCCAATACTGACCCCTGTGGAACACTACTTGTGACGCTCCACCACTCTGATTTCTCCCCATTGATGCAAACTCTCTGCCGACTGTGTCAATCATGCCTCTACCCAGGAAAGAAATTTCTCCTCGTATTCCATGTGCCTTTATTTTCCTAATAAGACTCTGATGTGGGACTCTCTCAAAAGCCTTACTGAAGTCTTTATATGCAATATCATATTCATCACAATGATCTACCTCCTCAAATACCTTGGTGAAAAAAGTTAGTAAATTTGGAAGGCAGGAACGCCTCTTTGTAAAACTATGCTGAGATTCATTAATCAATTTTGACTTTCAAGATGGCTACGAATTGCCTCGGCAATTATTGATTTCATAAATTTTCTCACTATGCAGGTAAGGCTTATTGCTCTATAGTTCGAAGCCAAGGACCTGTCTCCAGTTTTGTAAATAGGTATTACATTTGCCATTTTCCACTTGTCTGGCACTATGCCAGTTTGTAGTGAAATATTGAAAAAAACTAGCCAAAGGTTTGCTTTAAAACCTTTGCAAACAGTTCGTCAGGGCCTGGGGATTTGTTCAGTTTTAATTTCTCTATCACAGGACCATGTCACTAGTTACCCTAAAAGTGTATAGTTTATTATTGTCCTGTTCAATATAATTTATTATTTCTGGAATTTCGCTAGTATCTTCCTGCGGAAAAAATGAGGGGAAATAAGAGTTAAAAATTTCACACATTTCCTTATCACTGTCAGTGATCTGACCCTAGTTACTTTTGAGTGGGCCAATCTATATACCTGAAAGAAACTTTCTGTGTTAGTCTTCGAATCCATTACTACTTTAGCCTCATAATCTCTAATAGATTTTATTCCATTTTTTATTTCTCTCTTTAAATGAATATTGATTTCTTAACTGCCCATTACCCCATTTTATGTACTCCTATATATGCCTCTCTTTTGAACAATGAGTTGCTTTAATTTATTGTTTATCCATTTGGCATCGGTTTTGGTTAATCTAATAGTTGTCTGTGTAGCTAGAACTGTGCTCTGAAAAAAGCCATATTGGCAACCAACACCACCTACCTGACCCATAGTCAGGTCCTTGCAATTTACGCCTCCCAGGCAATCTCTCAGTCCCATGAAATCAGCCATGCGGAAGTCTGGGACAGAGACTTAATTGCAGTTATTTGGGTAATTTCATGATGTATTGAAACTAAGTGATTTGTAATCGCTTTCCCCAAGCCCATTATTAACCACAAGATTATTAATTATTGATTCCTTGTTGGCAAGAACCAAGTCAAGCAAATTGTTTCCTCTAGTTGGTTCTGTCACAAACTGTTTTAAAAAGCAATCCTGAATCGTATCAAGAAAGTCACTAGACTCAAGATTTTGTGTTATTTTAGTTCAATCAATTTGTCTGAAGTTAAAACTCCCATTAACACATTTTCATATCTAGACGACATATCAATTTCGTCACATAGCAGCTTACTGTAATCCCTGTCAAGATTTGGGGGCCTATAAATCACACCCATATTTAATTTGGCTACAGTTTCTCGAGGGTTGTGACAGATTCTGTGTCTGATGCTTGTCTAACGCAACACTTTAAATATTCTATAACTACATCGCTAATCCACCACCCTTCCTGTTGACCCTATCAGTGTGGAATATTTTATAGCCTTGTAAGTGGCATTCAGAAGGCATTTCTCTATCTTTCAGGTTGAACCAGGTCTCTGTTATAGCAATAATATCTATATTACCTGCACACGCAAATAATCTTAGCTCATACATCTTATTTCCTAGACTCTTACTATTAGTATAGTAAACCTTTTAGGTAGCTAGTCACTCTCTGCCCTCCTCTGTCTCGCTTTGTTTGTTGATCAAATGCTTTGCCTTTGCTAGCAACTTTATTTTGAATATTGTCTATTAAACATATCTCTGAAATATCCTGGTAATATCTGCTGTTTTCAACCCTTGTACTGCAGCTTGATTATTTCCCACACACACACATACCTCTGTAATCTATCAGTTTAAAGTTCTAGACAAGTTAGCAATGGGCTCCTCAATCGAGTTGGCTAATGCAGCAACTCTGGCTCCAGTGAGATGTACCCCATCCCATCCATACATATCATGTTTGCCATAAAATTTGTCCCAGCTATCAATGAATGGGATTGTAAATTCCTTGCAGTACATGTCTAGCCAGCAATTTACACCAAGTGCCCTAGAGATCCATTCACTGTCTCCTCCCCTTCTAGGCAAAATGCTACACATGATTTTGACCCCTTCCTTAGACTAATTACATCTATGGCTGACTTGTACTTATCCAGCAGTTGTCTCATGCCCCTTCTGATATCATTTCCACCAGTACTAAGACAGATGATGGGCTTGTCCCATTATCTGATATAATGTTATCCAAACTGTGGACTATGACATCAACACCAGCTCCTGGGAAACACACACACTGCCTAACATTCCTGTCTCTGTTACAGAAAACACGGTCTACATATCTTACCTGTGAGTCACCCACAACCAGAATGTTCTTGCCTAGATTAGCAAGGGAGTTAGTAGAACCTTCAACCTTGCTAATCACTGAAGTACGCTCATCCTGGAGAACAGAGAATCAATTTCCTACCTTCAGATATTCTCTATTAAACTTCCTTATCTTGATGGTTCTACCTTTAGTAGGGATTGCAAACTCACTGTTGGTAACCTTTTCCTCCACACTAACTCCACCCTTCGCACACTCACTCACTCCCAAATCCATCTAGGCGAATTTTCAGCCTCCTATTTTCCTCTTGGAGAAGTATAGCTTCCTCTTTCAACAATTTATCTTGAGATTCCAAAACACTACAACAAGCCATGGTGCTCTATAATGCTCCACACTAATCCCTAAGACAGCTACGACAGGATGACTTTTCGTGACCACTGACCTCAGTGTAGTCCCCGCTTTTGTAGTTTGGCTTTTCCCATCCTACTCCTGTTACCCTCTCCACTTTGTGTGTGTGTGTGTACTCACCTATATGTGGTTGCAGGGGTCGATTCATAGCTCCTGGCCCCGACTCTTCACTGGTCGATACTAATTCACTTTCTCCCTGCTCCGTGATATTTGTCATACCTCTTCTTAAAGCTGTTTATGGAACTTGCTTCCACTACTTCACTCTCCAGATTATTCCAATGCCTGACAACTCTAAGGCTAAAGAAATACTTCCTAACATCCCTATGACTCATCTGGGTTTTCAGCTTCCAATTGTGTCCCCTCGTTTCTATGCCCCATCTCTGAAACATTCGATCCTTGTCCAACTTGTCAATGCCTCTTAGTATTTTATACGTTTTCATGTCCCCTCTATCCCTCCTATCCTCTAGTGTCATCAGGTTGAGTTCCTTTAACCTCTCCTCATAAGACATACCTCTCAGTTCCGGGACTAATCGTGTTGCAAATGTTTGCACTTTCTCCAATTTCATAACGTGTTTGACTAAGTGAGGGTTCCATACTGGCGCTGCATATTCTAGTATAGGCCTTACGTACACGGTGTACAATGTCGTGAATGATTCCTTACTCAGATGTCTAAACGCCAATCTCAGGTTTGCCAATCTCCCATATGCTGTAGCAGTTATTTGATTGATGTGTGCCTCAGGGGACATGTTCGTTATAATGCTTACCACAAGAGCCTTTTCTTTAATTGACGTTTGCAGCTGTTGGTTTCCTAACTTGTACTCCGTCTGCGGTCTTCTGTCCTTTGTGACACAGGATTTCCCATCTCTGAAGCCGTGCTGACTGTCATGTATGAGCCCTGTCTTTTCAATGTGTTAAACCATTCTTCTCCTGATAATCTTTTCCATGACTTTACATACTATACAAGTCAATTACACTGGTCTGTAGTTTAATGCTGCCTGTCTATCCCCTTTCTTAAAAATTGGAACTACATGTGCTGTCTTCCAGGCCTCGGGCAACTGCCCAGTTTCGATAGATTTACTGAAGATTGCTGCTAGCGGCACACACAGTTCCTCTGCTCCCTCTCTCAGTATCCATGGAGATATGTTATCTGGGCCCACTACCTTTGAGGTATCGAGTTCGTCTAGCAGTTTCTTCACCTCTACCTTGGTTATGTGTATTGTGTCCAGCACCTGCTGGTGCACCCTACCTCCACAGTTTGCTGGATGCATTCCTGACTCTATTGTGAATACTTCTCTAAATCTTTTTAGCTCATCACATACTTCTTGGTCACTCTTTGTGAGCTCCCCTCCTTCTTTCCTCAGCCTGATTACCTGGTCCTTGACTGTTGTTTTTCTCCTAATGTGACTGTATAAGAACTTTGGTTCACATTTGGGTTTTGATGCTATGTCGTTCTCGTATTGCCTCTGGGCCTCTCTCCTTATCCCTGCATATTCGTTTCTGGTTCTTCTGTTCAGCTATTTGATTTCTTGAGTCCTTTGCCTTCTATACCTTTTCCCTGCACTACCACATTTGGTTTTGGCCTCTTTACACCTCCAATTAAACCATGGGCTCACTCTGGTCTTACCATTTTTTCTGTTGCCCTTTGGTATGAACCTTTCCTCTCCCTCCCTGCACTTAGTGGTCACTATTTCCATCATTTCATTTACTGTATTTCCCTCTAGTTCTCTTTCCCACTGCTCTTCATGCAGGAAACCTCTTATTCCTATATAGTCCCCTTTTCTGAAGTTCGGTTTCTCTCTTTGTTCTTGTGGTGCTGCATTCTACACTGTTAACTCTACAAGATATTAAAAACTCAGGACATCATGATCACTAGTGCCAAGGGGTTTTTTGTGGGTGATATCCCCTATGTCTGAACTATTCAAGGTGAATATAAGATCCAGCCTTGCTGCAACATCCTCTCCTCTCTCTCTGGTTGTATCCCTAACATGTTGGTGCATGAAGTTCTCCAATACAGTCTCCAACACCTTAATTCTCCATGTTTCTGGTCCCGCATGTGGCTCTAGGTTTTCCCAGTCAATCTCTCTATAATTGAAATCCCCCATTTTAAGCAATTTTGTCCTGCCTATATGATCTCCCCTGGCCACTTCAGCTAGTGTATCCACCATTGCCCTAT
Organism: Cherax quadricarinatus; assembly: GCF_038502225.1. Lineage (NCBI taxonomy): Eukaryota > Metazoa > Arthropoda > Malacostraca > Decapoda > Parastacidae > Cherax > Cherax quadricarinatus. Next base: position 25,861 of record NW_027197564.1, read on the forward strand.
TGCACACATCATACTCTTCTCTTGTCCTCCTGCTGTTAAATGGTGGGTTATATATCACTGGTATCATCACCTTTGGACCCCCAGTCTGAAGTGTTCCTACAATGAAGTCGTCTGTTTCCCTTCTTTCCATTCCTCCCATCTCCTCAAAATTCCACTGGTTTCTTATGAGCAATGCTACTCCCCCCCCTCCTCTGTTCTCTCTGTCTTTCCTCATAATCTGATATCCAGGTGGAAAAATTGCATCTGTTATCATCCCTGTAAGTTTTGTCTCTGTTAGTGCTATGATGTCAGGTGATGCATCAATGATGCATTCTTGCCACTCTTCACTCTTATTTGTTATTGCATCTGCATTGGTGTATCATACCTTTAGCTTCCTTTCCATTACTGTATTTTGGGAGATGGAAAAGGAAGGTGCAGGCTGGGAGGGTGGGAGGCAGGGCAGAATATTATGGGAGGCTGCTGTGATGGTGGAATTAGTGCTTAAGGGGGTGGCAGCTATGGAGTGAGGTTTGTTTCTGTTTACTGTGTTTGCTTGATATTTGGTGACAGGGGTTGAGAGGTTTCTGCAAGCAATTGTGTTTGATGTTCCGCCAAAGGCTGAGCTTTCCTGTCTGTCGTTGCCTGTCCTGTCTCTCTTTCCTTCCACTGGTTTTGTCTTGCTCTCACTTTCAGTTTCCTTTCCTTTCGTGTTCTGTCTCGATTGAGGAACACTTTTTGATAATCTGGAGAGTTCTCTAACAGTGGTTTCTGTTGTAGTATCCTGTTCTGTACCACATCTGTCTTGAATGTCAATTTGATTGGTCGATTTTTTTCCCTCGAATACCCCCCCAAGTCTGTGAAAAAATTTTTACCCTACACATATCCCTCTCTCCTGTTACTGCAATGTTCTTAATCTCTGTTTTCTCCCAATGCTTTCTTTCATCATAGGTCTGCCCTTCAGCCTCCTGAAGCCCATGAATAATTATTGACCTCTCCCTATCCTCTTCCCATTTCTTTTCCCTCTGTATCTCTGGATCTGATTTAAGCATCTTCTTTGCTGTTTCCCTAATCATCTCCCATACACCATGATTGCCTGATATTACTGCTGCAAAAGACTGCTTAGCTCCATCCCCTCCTTCAGTCCCCTCACTGCCTGCTGATGTTAACATTTCAGTCATCTTGCTCCTTACGGACCTCGTCTTTAGATCCTGCTTCAGCACATCCATTTTTTCCTCTAATCTCTGTATCTTTGCCTCAGCTACTACAGCTCGTGATTCCTACTTCTTGCTCTCTGCAGATATTTGCTCTAACATGCTACTGCAAAGCTCATTTAACCTTTTCTCCCGTTGTTGTTCCATTTTGTTCATGAGCCGTTCTACCCAGTCTTCCTTTTCCGACCAGCCATCATCAGTTCCCTTGCTTTTAGTCCTCCCTTTTGAGCTCCTATTTTGTTTTTATCCTATTGGGATGTTCTAGTTGCTTCAGCTTATCACAAAAATGTGTGTGTGTGGTGGGGGGATTTATGAGCTAATGTGTTAGGTTAGGTTTGTGTATGTGTGTGTATGTGCATGGAGAAATTTCTACAGGAGGGGGTATCAACCCCTTTCAGCCCTGAGGGGCCCAGCCCTCTCGGAAGGGGCAAACATCTTGTTTACTGCTACAGCACGTAATTGATCCCAGATGCAGTACAAGTATGTGACGTGGTCAAGCGACCACCGCTCCTTGCAAGAGTCCAGTGTTGCAAAGTGTAGTTTAATAAGAGACAGTCCATCTCTTACCTTAGCAGGGCAATTAAGGAAAATCCTGCTCCCACTTTATTACTGTGGAGAAATTTTCTCCAGGAGGGGAGTATCAGCCCCCTTCAACCCCCTTCAGCCCCTTTCAGCCCTGAGGGGCCCAGCCCTCTCAGAAGGGGCAAATATCTTGTTTACTGCTACAGCGAGTAATCGACCCCACATGCAGTACCAGTATGTGACGTGGCTTGACGCTCCACGCGGTCCTGTGTTGCAAAGTGTAGCTTAATAAAAGACAGTTCATCTCTTACCTTAGCAAGACAATTAAGGAAAATCCTGCTCCCACTTTATTACCATAGTAAAGATAGTGGACATTGTTGTCTATGCTTAAGACAGCAAGATTTAAACATTCTGCTTTGCTTCATCGAGGAAGTGGCAAGGAAGCAAAAGTACTAGGTCAGCTTTTCCTTTGTGCTAGGGGAGTAACGGCGTGGGGCGCTGTGGCGTCTTCAGATTACTTTTGACTCTACTGAGAGTGACACTGACGCCAGGATAACCAACAAAGAACGATCTGTGCATTAGTGTGAACAAAGTGTCTCACAAAACACAATAAACACTTAAGAGAAGTGTGATCAGCTTCTTTAGTGATAAGATTGTGAACAATAAAGCCAAATCTTGTGGAACATAGTGTACCAGTGTGCGTATTCCTAGACTATGGAAGACGTGGACATCCAAGGACACTTCAGCTTCTATCAAGTCACCGATATCTGTCGAAGGTGTGAAGAACACCATAGCTCACGCTACAAGAGCAAGGTAGGTTACGAATTTCTTGTAGTACGGGGGACTGCGCAGTTCTTGAGTCGCAAGGAGTTTATAATCAACCTATAGTCGGCAGTAAGGTGCGGACTTTTGAGTCCAAACAAGTATGTAATTTGTCAGCAATCAGTGAATGAAATATGCTGACATAACACCCCCTAGGGGTAATTTATAATCTTACAAATTATAAATCTTTACAGCCCGTTGAGAGATGACTTCGACAGCTTCTCAAGACCTCGTCTGTAGGGACGGCTGTGCAGGCCATGAGTTGTCTTTCTAAGTTAAGTACAAACTCTTTAAACTTCACTGGTAATGCCATTTCTCAACAATTACCATGGTAAAGATAGTGGACATTGTTGTCTATGCTTAAGACAGCAAGAATCAAGCATTCTGCTTTGCTTCATGGAGGAAATTTGGCAAGGAAGCAAAAAGTACTAGGTCAGCTTTTCCTTTATGTTCTAGGGGCATTGCAGCGGCATAGGAGGCTGTGAGGTCAGATCACTTTTCACCCTACTGGGAGTCACACTGACGCCAGGATAACCAACAAAGAACACTGATCCGTGCGTTAGTGTGAACGAAGTGTCTCAGAAAACATGATAAACACTTACAGAGAAGTGTGATCAGCTTCTTTAGTGATATGGTGTGAACAATTATTGATGAACAATGTAACAACGAGTGTTGTGATCCAACATTCTTCAAAGAACACTATTCTTCTATCAACACATCACACATTGGATATCCGGGCGTAATTACGGGTCAGATACATATACCCAGGTAAGTGTTCTAACTCGTGATGTACTACTATTGACTGCACAGTTGAGTATAAGTTATGAGTTAGTCACTTATCATAAACCCCCGGTGATAAGTGGACCTTTGAGTCCACACAAGTAAGTGTCGTCAGCCATCAGTGTCTGATATATGATGATAACACCCCCTAGGGATAATTTATAATCATACTTAATATACTTTATTACATCCCGTTGTGAAGTGGATGAGACAGCTTCTCAAGACCTCGTCTGCAGGGGCAGCTGTGTGAACAATAGCTGTCTTATCAGCTAAGTACTCCCTATATTTGATCTTTAAGCTTAGCTGGTAAACCATTACTCAACAGTGTGTGTGTATGTACTCACCTAATTGTACTCATCTAATTGTGGTTGCAGGGGTCGAGACTCAGCTCCTGGCCCTGCCTCTTCACCGACTGCTACTAGGTCCTCTCTCCCCCTGCCCCATGAGCTTTATCATACCTCGTCTTAAAACTATGTATAGTTCCTGCCTCCAATACATCGCTTGCCAGACTATTCCACTTCCTAACTACTCTATGACTAAAGAAATACTTCCTAACATCCCTTTGACTCATCGGAGCCTTCAGCTTCCAATTGTGACCCCTTGTTTCTGTGTCCCATCTCTGGAACAGCCTGTCTCTGTCCACCTTGTCTATTCCATGCACTATTTTGTATGTCGTTATCATATCTCCCCTGACCCTCCAGTGTTGTCAGACCGATTTCCCTTAACCTTTCTTCATAGGACATTCCCCTTAGCTCTGGAACTAGCCTTGTTGCAAACCTTTGCACTTTCTCTAATTTCTTGACGTGTTTGACCAGGTGTGGGTTCCAAACTGGTGCTGCGTACTCCAGTATGGAGTACTGAGGTACCGGAACGCTATTCTCAGGTCTGCCAAGCGCCCATATGCCGCAGGAGTTATCTGGTTAATGTGTGCTTCTGGAGATGTACTCGGTATTATAATCACTCCTAGATCTTTCTCCTTGAGTGAGGTTTGCAGCCTTTGGCCACCTAGCCTATACTCTGTCTGCAGTCTTCTTTGCCCTCCTCCGATCTTCATGTGTGTGTATGTGTATAAGTGTGTACTCACCTATTTACTCACCTATTTGTGGTTGCAGGGGTCGAGTCCTAGCTCCTGGCCCCGCCTCTTCACCGGTTGCTACTAGGCCCTCTCTCTCCCCGCTCCATGAGCTTTATCAAACCTCGTCTTAAAACTGTGTATGGTTCCTGCCTCCACTACGTCATTTTCTAGGCTATTCCACTGCCTTACAACTCTATGACTGAAGAAATACTTCCTACTATCTCTCTGACTCATTTGTGTCTTCAACTTCCAATTGTGGCCTCTTGTTTCTGTGTCCCCTCCCTGGAACATCCTGTCTTTGTCCACCTTGTCTATTCCACGCAGTATTTTATATGTCATTATCATGTCTCCCCTGACCCTCCTGTCCTCCAGTGTGGTCAGGCCGATTTCCCTTAATCTTTCCTCATAGGACATTCCCCTTAGCTCTGGAACTAACCTTGTCGCAAACCTTTGTACTTTCTCTAGTTTCTTGACGTGCTTTATCAAGTGCGGGTTCCAAACAGGTGCTGCATACTCCAGTATGGGCCTGACATACACGGTGTACAGTGTCTTGAATGATTCCTTACTAAGGTATCGGAATGCTGTTCTCAGGTTTGCCAGGCGCCCATATGCTGCACCAGTTATCTGATTGATGTGTGCTTCCGGAGACATGCTCGGTGTTATACTCTGTCTGTGGTCTTCTGTGCCCCTCCCCCATCTTCATGACTTTGCATTTGGCAGGATTAAATTCGAGAAGCCATTTGCTGGACCAGGTGTCCAGTCTGTCCAGGTCTCTTTGAAGTCCTGCCTGGTCCTCATCAGATTTAATTCTCCTCATTAACTTCACGTCATCTGCAAACAGGGACACTTCTGAGTCTAACCCTTCCGTCATGTCGTTCACATATACCAAAAATAGCACTGGTCCTAGGACCGACCCCTGTGGGACCCCGCTCGTCACAGGTGCCCACTGTGATACATCATTACGTACCATGTGTGTGTGTGTGTGTGTGTGTGTGTGTGTGTGTGTGTGTGTGTGTGTGTGTGTGTGTGTGTGTGTGTGTGTGTGTGTATGTGTGTATGTATATGAATGTGTATGTGTGTGTGTGCATATGAGAGCCCACATGCTTTTGTCTTAGTCTTAAAAAAAGATGGGGGGGGGGGGTCATATATCACACTAGGCTATGCTACTCTTTTGAAGATTATAGAATTATTTCACACTCAATTCCTTATTAATATACACTAATACATATACTATAATATTTACTGTGTACACGTGTGTTTGTTTGTGTGTGTTTACTAGCTTGTCGTTCTTTGAAAAGGAGGGGGGGCCACGTTAACACACTATTGTTGTTGTTGTTGGTTCACTGGTACTCTCCCGGCCCGGATCTTTGCACACTAGGCTTCGTTACTTTATTAATATATGCTAATATTTACTATAATAATAATTACTGGTGAACATGTGTTTGTATGTACGTACTTGTTTACTAGCTTGTTGCTGTCAGAAAGACGGCAGGGGGGGGGTCACTAGGCTACACAACACTTCTGAAGATTTTTAGATAATTTACTAAACATTATCAGGGTTACCCATATCTATCTCCTGGCACTGAAAGTTAATGAGCGAGTGATGGTATAACATACAACCAGCAGAGCGAGACATTGAGACTTTAGACACCAACCAAAAACTAGCCACACATAGGCAAGTGATGTCTGCACAGTGGAGGTTCCTGGTGGTGGCTGCTATCAACTCCTTCACTTTGTAATTTATTCATGAACTTTATCATGCATTCAAGTTTTTATTTTCTTTTTCTTTTAAGATTGGTATTCACTCTTTTTTCTTTAGTACAGTATTATGGTCATACAGCTCTGATGATATTACCTACATTCACAACACCAACAGCTGGGGATTGACTAATTTTTTCTTACTTTCAGTATTTACTCAATCACTCGTTTATGACCTTATCACTACACTGATGCTATAACCCACCAATATCTGTATTTATTAATATTTACGATCACATCGTTGATACAATTAACTATGTTTGGATATTTTGTGTCAACTCTGCAGCCAGCAGCCTGATCAGCTGACTGCTACCCTCCCTCATTCAGCATTTATTCAAATTTAAATTGTAAAATTTTTGATCTTATCACATTATTCGCATTCTTGAAAGCTGTTACACTCTTGTAGGTATGTTCACTGATTCACTCACGTACGATGACCGCTAATAATATCTGAGGACAGCCACTAGAACGCTAAATCCTGGGAGCACTATTTAGCGATACTGCTTCACGTGTGTGTGTGTGTGTGTGTGTGTGTGTGTGTGTGTGTGTGTGTGTGTGTGTGTGTGTGTGCATAATGAATTTTTAAGCTTTGTGATGATCGATGCAATGTAAATGATTCCCAGACAGAAAGGTGAATCCCCGTTTCACTCACAATGATGCTTGTGGCTCAAAAATAAGAGACAGCATCAACCTTTATTCATCTGAAGAATAGAGAGGCACATGTATGAAATTGTATCTCCGATGCAGTAAGAATTTGTATCAGAATTCTTTTCAGCACAATGGTAACCCACTCACACACACAAATCTTCGTGGATAATGCCTCAAACATTTTTTCTATTATTTTCACTTTTCTTGTCTCTACAAAACCCGTAATTCACCATCATTTAATGTTATGGAAACTTTGTAGATAATCCTCTTGTGTAATAATTCACTGAGAATTTCCTCCTCAAAATCATTTATAATTCTGTGTGTGTCGCACTCTCAGTCTCTATTAATTTTACAAAAAAGCTCTTCCTTCGAGAGAGTTGTGCCTTGACCAAGGCAAGCCGTTCTTGATCTATGGAAATTTAGCTACCAACCACTACAGCTTCTAGAATATGTACACAGGCCCTGACTGTGCACACAAAGCTTCTAGATTGTTTACGCAATTGCTCATGTGCACACAGTTACATTTATTGTTGTTGGTAAGTTTACATGATTTCATAATGTGACATACGTGCAATGACTAACACAAGCTGTGATGACCATGACTAACACAAGCTGTGATGACCATGACTAACACAAGCTGTGATGACCATGACTAACACAAGCTGTGATGACCATGACTAACACAAGCTGTGATGACCATGACTAACACAAGCTGTGATGACCATGACTAACACAAGCTGTGATGACCATGACTAACACAAGCTGTGATGACCATGACTAACACAAGCTGTGATGACCATGACTAACACAAGCTGTGATGACCATGACTAACACAAGCTGCGATGACCATGACTAACACAAGCTGCGATGACCATGACTAACACAAACTGTGATGACCATGACTAACACAAGCTGTGATGACCATGACTAACACAAGTTATGATGACATAAACAACAATAACACAAGCTGTGATGACATAAACAATGACTAACACAAGCTGTGATGACACAAGTGGTGGCTTACGTGTGCTGATACATGCCATACAAGACATACTTGTCGACTAACACCCAAGTAGGTGTCATGGCGGCTAGTGCATGATTGTGATCACTATAATGTAAAATAACTATTTTTGGGCAAAACAAATATATTTGAGATGTGCATAAAGGGATGAAATGCTTTATAATTATGTTGGCTGTTACCTGGGTGTTTTTCGCGAAGCCGTGACGTCACAGCATCACAGCGGGATTAATGGAGAACGGCAGCCATACTTTACCCACAATCGTTCACTGTGGCTAAAGTATGACATTTATCTTAGGGTAGGAGATAAATTGAAGGGTACCTCGCTCTATTATCTCTTCCTTGTACGGGTATAGGGAAGAGGCATTGAGAATAGTTTCTTTACTAGCAGGCGTGTTGACTGACAGCCAGGTTTCTTAATGGCGTGATGATATTTTTCTTACACGGCCGCTATGAACTGTATCTATGTTTTGCCCTGGAATTTAGTACCTGTGGTGATTTTCGTGATGTATATAAGGGTAGAAAAGAGGGGGGGGTGTAAATCCTGTTTGTTTATATCAAGGATCTCTAATCTGCGGCCCGCCACAAAATTTTATGCGGTTCGCAGCAACTGCAATATTTATAAATAGTAAAACTAATAAACCCTCATTTTCAGTCATTTAAGTCACTAAGAGTTGAGATTTCTGTTGCCTGTAACAATTCATATGTCAAATTTTGTTAAAATTTTAGTTCAAATCTTTTCATTTTTTAGTTATACCCTTCAGATATAGACTGAAAAACTGAAAGAACAGTGCAGAGTGAGTGCTGCTTGTTTAATGAAGAATGAGGCGTAAAGTACTTCTTTGTACAAGCAGATGATAAAGCCTTGTAATGCAACCAAATATAAACCAAGTTATTCCCAATTCACAAGAACACAGCATTCGGAAAAAATTAATCAATGCAACGCGGGTTGCTTTCCCAATAAGGTTTTTTACGCAGAAGAGAACTAAAAATGAAGCTTTAGCCAGGGAGGGCCAATTACAAAGTAGTTTATGCGTTAGTTAAAAGAGGAGAGCCATTCACTAAAGAAGACATGATCAAAGGGTATAATATTGGAAGCAGTTGCAGAGTTAAGCTCAGAAAAAGCAAATCTGTTCAAAATCACCAGTCTTGCGCCAGATACTGTTGCTTGTAGAACTGGGAATATAAGAAACAATATATTTCATCAAACTGAAGGCAAAGCATGAAATATTCAGTTTTATTCTCTCCAACTTAATGAATCGTATCATGTGAATGACACATCACAACTTAGATCTAGTATTCATCCGTGGCGTCGACAGTAAAGTTAATATTATACAAGTATTAGCATCAATGCATAGAATACACAACAAAGGAACCGGAGGAAAACATCTTCAAAGAATTGCAAAAACTGCATTAGAATATAACTGGAGTGTAATAAACTAATGGTGGAAAGAACATGTCTGGAGTGAAGAAAGGTTTGGTTGGACAAATCACAAAAAGCTTTTGAGAATAGTGGATTCTCGAAGTCCATGTTTATGCATTGTGTTATCCATTAGCATCATTATGCAGAAAAATATGTGGATATGTTTTGCGTTATGAGAGATCGAATGAAATTCAGTAGTGAATTTCATTCGATCTCAGGAGCTTAGTCATCGCCAGTTTCGTAATTTTCTGAAAGAAATTGATTCTGAATTCGTTGACTTGCCTTACTTTACAGCAGTTCGATGTCATAGTTGTGAAAAAGTTCTGTCATGGTTCTTTCAGTTCAGAAAGGAAATTTATTAATTTATCACCGAAAAGAATCGACCTGTATTACTTTTATCAGACGCTGACTGGCTTTGGAAGTTGGCATTTTTTGCAGACAGTCAAGTCATGTAAATCAATTGAGTCTAAAGTTGCAAGGTGTACGAAATTTGATTTGTGATCTCTTCACCCATGTCAAGGCATTCAGGGCAAAACTGATGATATTTGAAGAACATGTAAAAGTTTTAAACTTGGTTCATTTCATATACTATGAAAAATTCTATGAAGAAAGTGATGCAGAATTTTCTTCTTCATTTGCAACAGAAATCATTAATGACTTGCAAAAAAAAATTTCAGAAACGATCTTCTGATCTTTAAGTCAAAATGCATTTGACTCCACTGTTGAAACACTCCCAAGTCAGTTTCAAATGGAAATTTTGATTTCCAATCACATGAAATGCTTAATGCTTTATATTTAAAGAAAAGCATTAAAAAGAAATCTGATCCATTATATAAATCTTTACAATTTGAACATTTTCCAAATTTGAAGCGATTTGATTGTGGTTTCGTATCAATTTTTAGTGCCTTTGTGAACAAACATTATCAAAAGTGAAATATGTCAAGTACTAATATTACGCAAATTTATCTAACTAACTAATAATTAGTTCCTCAAGCTTGAAACCTCAGTTCAGCAATATTTTGAACTAGTTCCATCATTCTCATTAATCTTGTACCAGCTTTTCTCATTTGCACTTTAATAACTGATTACACAAATAACTCGCACATAGAAGAGAGGTGCTTACGATGACGTTTCGGTCCAACTTGGACCATTTGCAAAGTCACACTAACAAGAAGTAGCGCAGGACGGGTATATATAGGCTGGAAGAGGTAGTGGTAGTAGTAGTAGTAGTGGTAGTAGTAGTAGTAGTCGTAGTAGTAGTAGTCGTAGTAGTAGTAGTCGTAGTAGTAGTAGTAGTAGTGGTAGTAGAAGTGGCGGAGATGGAAGGAAGTGGTAATGGGGAAGTAAGGAGGAGGAGCCAGTCAAATACAAAGAAAGGGGAGCACTGCAAGGGAGCTAGGTGCCCACAAGGGAGCTAGGTGCCCACAGAGGGAGAGCAAAAACACAGAGGTGGGGGGAGGAGAAATAATGAAATAAATAATGAAGGAACAGAAACACAAGACAGAAGAAAGACAACCCAGAAGAGAAAAACGGAAAGAGCAAAGGGTTAAGTCACGAGTGTTGTGAAATTTGGAGCATTTTACAATGTAGTGGGAGAGGAAGGTATCTACAGAGACGAAGCCAGGACTAAGATCATACAAGGAAAGTTGTGTATTAGGGAGGATTCGACCAGACGGCGACTGTTAAAGTTGGAAGTAGGGAAGACAGTTTAAGCAGAAGACCAGTCAATAGGATGGCTGTGATCTCTGACGTGACAGAAAAGAACATTGTTAGTGTCGGCAAGCCTAACACAGCTTTTGTGCTCTCTAAGTCTGTCAGAAAGAGATCGGCCAGTTTCTCCAAAGTATTGAAGAGGTTCAGGAGGAGCAAGAAATAGAGTAGACACCAGGAACATCTGTAGAGGGAGGAGAGGTATGAACGAGATTAGTGCCAAGATTGTTAGTCTGGCGGAAAGTAAGCTTGATGTCTAAGGGACGGAAAGAATTGTTGAGATTAGAAAGACCGCAAATGAAGGGAAGGCAGAGGACAGAAGAGTTCCCAGGAGTAGAGAGTTTGGTAGAGAAGAAATTACGTTTAGCACGTGAGACTGCAGAGTCTATGAAATGGGAAGGGTAGCCAAGACGGGAAAACGGATTATGAAGAGTGGAAATTTCTGCTGGAAGGAACTGTGGATCACAGATGCGGAGGGCACGGAGAAAGATGGAGATAAGAACACTTTTCTTGACAGGGGAAGCATGATAGGAAAAGTAGTGAATGTACATGCCACTGTGCATAGGTTCGCGGTAAACGGAAAAGGTAAAACCTGTATCTGAGCAGTGGACATGGACATCAAGAAAAGGTAGCAAGGAATTAGATTCCCATTCAGCTTTAAACTTAATGGAAGGGGCAAGATTATTAAGAGCTTCAAGAAAAGGTTGGAAGAGACTGGAGTCATGAGGCCACAGAGCAAAGATGTCATCCACATAGCGGAGCCAGAGTGAAGGGCGCACATCGGTGGTAGGAAGAAGAACAGTCTCGTAGTATTCCATGTAAAGATTAGCAAGGACAGGAGAGAGAGGAGAGCCCATAGTGACACCGAACATTTGAGAATAATATTTCCCTTGGAACGAAAAGGAATTAGAGCCCACACAGAGGCGGATAAGATCAAGAAAGACATCAATAGGTATAGGGAGATGAAAAAACCCATCATGGGCCTTCTCTCTAAGAAAATCAAGGGCATCATCAAGAGGGACATTGGTGAAGAGGGACTCAACGTCAAGACTAAGCATCTTACAGATAGGGAGAGAGCGAACCCGTTCAATGAAGTCTTGAGAGTGATGGAGGTGGGCAGGAGAAAAAGTACCAAGAAAGGGAGTGAGAGTTTTGGCCAACCAAGAAGCAAGAGAATAAGAGACAGAACCTCTAGAGGATATGATAGGACGTAGAGGAATATCAGGTTTATGAGTTTTGGGAAGGCCATAGAAATAGGAAAGAGAGAGACAGATGACACGAAACCGTTGAACAAGGTCAAAGTCAGGAGGACAGAGGTCGGAGAGAGTCCGTAGTTTCTTGTTAAAAGTTCTCTTGATGCGATCAAGAGGGTTGGAAACGAGAAGAGTGTAGGTACGTGAGTTAGAGAGCAAGACATCAGCTTTACGGAGGTGATTCTCGCGATCAAGGATAACTACCGAATTATCTTTGTCAGAAGATAGTATGACAATGTTAGAGTTAGATTTAAGAGAAGAAAGGGCAAGTTGGTAACGGCGCGGAAGGTGGTCCTTAGAAAACAGAATATCAATAGCAGGAAGAAGAGCGCCACGAAAAGTGGACAAGTCAGGAAGATTACGGGAGCGAGACTGACGAAAAGAATCAAAAGAGCTAATCAGGGCAATACCAGCGCGAGGGGAAGGCGAAGTGGCAGAGGAAAGGCCAAAACCAAGAAGTTCAAGCTCATATTGAGAGAGTGAGACAGAAGACAAGCTAGTAACAGAGTCAGTGAGGGAGAATTTAGACCAAGGGCTAGCTGAGATGAGACGTTGAAGTTTATTCTGTAGTTTAGAAGAAAGAATTTGTGTATTCAGGCGAGCAGTGTCAAAGAGAATGGTAGAGAGAAAGTTACAGAGATCTTGTGGTAGAGCCGTTTTCCTGTCTTGGCTACCCTTCCATTTCATAGACTCTGCCCTCTCACGTGCTAAACGTAATTTCTTCTCTCCCAAACTCTCTACTCCTAGGAACTCTTCTGTCCTCTACTTCCGTAATATAAATTAGTTGTGGTGGCAGGCGTACCTTCACATACATTCACTTGGCGAACTCAAGTTTTTTAGTTACCAGTTGTCAAAAGCGCTTGACGATAAACATTTTTGATGTGTGTGTGTGCGTGTGCGTGTGTGTGTGTGTGTGTGTGTGTGTGTGTGTGTGTGTGTGTGTGTGTGTGTGTGTGTGTGATTATTACCTATATGTAATTATTTGTAGCTACAGAAACAGAGCTGTGCTCGTGGTGTCTTCGGTATTTTATCCATCATTTTTTTTTTTTAGCATTTGTTGCAGCACTTACAACTTCCTCTTGCAATGCATTCCATTTCTGTTAAGAAGAGGGGAGAGGTTGGTGTGGAATGGGGATATGAAACCAGGGCAGGATATTATGAAAGCCTGCTGTGATGGTGGTATTAGTCCTGGGGGGCAGGGGGAGGAGGCTATGGAGTGCGGTTTGATTTTGGTTATTGTGTATGGTTGGTAAAATGTGGTAGGGGTTGAGGAGGTTCTGTGAGCATTTGTGTTTAGTGTTCCCCCTGAGGCTGAGCTTTCCTACCTGTCAATGCCTACCATGTCTGTTTCCTTCTACAGATGCCTTTTTACTCTCACTCTTAGTTGTTCCCATTCTTTTTGTGTTCTGTCACGGTTGTTATGCACTCGATGATATTCTCTGAGTCCATTAACAGTGGTTTCTGTTGCAGTATCCTGTTCCATACCGCTTCTGTCTAGAATACCAATTTAACTGGTCAGTTTATTCCATCGAATACCCCGAAGTCTGTGAAAATTTGTTACCTGGGATATGTCCTTCCTTCCTGTTGTGATGATGCCCTCAGTCTCTTTTTCCTTCCAATGACTTCTTTCATCATATGTCATACCTTCAGCCTCCTGAAGCCCATGAATAATTAACTTCTTCTCTTCCCATTCCTTTTCCCCTGCATATATCTGGATTTGATTTAAGCATCTTTGTTTCCTTTATCATCACCTGGATGCCCCCGGTAGCCTTCTGTAAGAACTTTTTAGCTCCTTCCCTTCCTTTTGTCCTATTACTATCTGCTGATGTTTCCATTTCCATCACCTTGCTCCTTTCTGTCCTTGTCTTAATATCCTGCTTCAGCATTTCTGCTTCTTCCTCCCATTTCTGTATCTTTGTCTCAACAACTACAGCTCATAACTCCCATTTCTTACTCTCTTCAGATATCTTCTCCACCATTGTATTGCAAAGTTCATTTAGCTCTTTTTATCCTGTTCCATTTTGCTCTTTATTCTTTCTGTTCATTCTTCTCAGAACAGGCATCCTCTGTTCCTTTGCCTATACATCCTTTCTATTTGAGATCCCATTTTTTTTATCCTGTTAGTGTGCTATAGTTTTTGCAGTCTGTAAACTTTGTGTAGAGGTGGGTGTGTGTGTGTGTGTGTGTGTGTGTGTGTGTGTGTGTGTGTGTGTGTGTGTGTGTGTGTGTGTGTACTCATCTAGTTGAGGTTACAGGGGTCGAGTCCAAGCTCCTGGCCCCAAGCTCCAAGCTCCTGTGTGTGTGTGTGTGTGTGTGTGTGTGTGTGTGTGTGTGTGTGTGTGTTACTATGTGCCAGAGGAACTTGTCGATATGTATGCATGTGTGTGCTCACCTAATTGTGGTTGGAGGGGTCGAGTTACAGCTCATGGCTCCGCCTCTTCACAGAGTTGTCAGGAAGTGGAATGGTTTGGGAAGTGATGTAGTGGAGGCATGATTCATACATAGCTTTAAGAAGAGGTATGATAAAGCTCATGGAGTACTATATAACTGGTTGGTGACCTTTATTTGGCTGAGGCACTTAAGTAGCTACTCGTTTGGCTAACTACTATGATTAAAACGTATAAAAGCTGCCTTAATACTATTGACTGGCGCTGTTTTCAGTGGTAATCTGATATCCTGCCAATACAATATCATAAGGGTATCAGACTGCCACTGAAAACAGCGCCAGTTAATAGTATTAAGGCAGCTTTCGCACGTTTTAATCATAGTAGTTAACCAAACGAGTAGCTACTTAAGTGCCTCAGACAAATAAAGGTCACCAACTAGTCAGTTATATAGTACTCCATGAGCTTTATCATACCTCTTAAAATTATGTATAGATCATGCCCCCCTGGATCACTTCCCAGACTATTCCACTTACCGACAAGTCTGTGACTGAAGATATGCTTCCTAACTTCCCTGTGATTCATCTGAGCCCTCAGCTTCCAATTGTGACCACTTGTTGCTGTGTCCTATCTCTGGAAGATTGTGTGTCTGTCCGCCTTGGTGATTCCTCTCAGTACTTTGTATGTCGTTATCGTATGCCCCCTATCTCTCCTGTCCTCCAGTGTCGTCATTTCAAATTCTCTTAAACTATTCACGTAGGACATACCCCTTAGCTCCGGGACCAGTCTAGTTGCAAACCTTTGCACTTTCTCTAGTTTCCTTACGTGCTTGGCTAGGTGTGGGTTCCAAACTGGCTCTGCATACTCCAATATGGGCCTAACGTACACAGTGTACAGGGTCCTGAACGATTCCTTATTAAGATGACGGAATGCTGTTCTTAAGTTTGCTGGGTGCCCGTAAGCTGCCCGTTATTTGGTTGATGTGAGCCTCAGGAGATGTGCCCGGTGTTATACTCACCCCAAGGTCCTTTTCCTTGAGTGAGGTTTGTAGTCTCTGGCCCCCTAGACTGTACTCCGTCTGCGTGTTTTTTTTTTTTTTTTTTCACTTTCACAATCTTCATGACTTTTCACTTCTTGGCGTTGAACCCCAGGAGCCAGTTGCTGGACCTAGCCTGCAGCCTGTCCGGATCCCTTTGTAATTCTACCTGGTCCCCATTCGAATGAATTCTTCATCAACTTCACATCATCTTCAAACAGCGACACTTCAGAGTCCATCCCTTACATCATATCATTAACAAATACCAGAAACAGCACCGGTCCTAGGACTGACCGCTGTGGAACCCCGCACGTCACAAGCACCCAATCTGACGCCTCGCCACGTACCATACCCCACTGTTGTCTTCCTGACAGGTATTCCCTGATCCATTGCGGTGCCGTCCCTGCTATCCCTGTCTGGTCCACCTGTTTTTGCACTAGTCTGCAGTGTGGAACTGTGTCAGACACCTTACATTCCAAGAAAATGCAATCTACCCACCCCTCCCTCTCTCTTGTCTTACTGCTGTCACCTTGTCATAGAACTCCAGCAGATTTTTGACACAGGATTTCCATTCCCTGAAACCATGCTAGCTGTCGTTGATAAGCTCATTGCTTTCTAGGTGCTCTGCCACTCTTCTCCTGATGATCTTCTCCATGACTTTGCATAATATATATATCAGTAACACTGGTCTATAGTTTAGTGCTTCCTGTCTGTCTCCTTTTTTTAAAAAAAAAATGGAATTACATTTGCTGTCTTTCATACCTCAGGCAGTCGCCCTGTTGCTATAGACGTGTTGAAGATTGTTGTTAGTGGTACACATAACGCCTGTGCTCCCTCTCTGTGGACCAATGGAGAGATGTGATTTGGCCCCATCGCCTTTTAGATATCTAGCTCGCTTAGCAGCCTCTTCACTTTTTCCTTGGTTGTATGTATTGTGCCCAACGCTTCATGGTGTACCCCACCTCTCTGGAGTCCCTTCTGTCTCCTCTGTGAAAACTTATTTGAATCTTGCGTTGAGCTCCTCACATACTTCACGGTTGTTTCTTGTGATCTCCCCTCCCTTTCTAAGCCTGATTACCTGATCCTTGACTGTCGTTTTCCTCCTGATGTGGCTGTACAATAGCTTCGGGTCAGATTTAGCTTTCGCTGCTAGGCCATTTTCATGTTGCCGTTGGGCCTCCCTTCTTACCTGTGCATATTCATTTCTGGCTCTACTTCTTACCTTATTCTCCTGTGTCCTTTTCTTTCTATACTTCCATTCTCTAGCACACTTGGTTTTGGCCTCTGAACCAAAGGCTCACCCTGGCCTTCTCGTTATTTCTGTTACCTGTAGGTACAAACCTCTCCTCATCTTCCTTGCATATTGTTGTCACATATTCCATCATCTCATTTACTGGCTTCCCTGCCCGTTCTCTGTCCCACTGAACCTCGTGGAGGAAACTCTTCAAGCTTGTGTAGTTCCCTCTCTTGTAGTTTTGCTTCATTTGTCCTGCCCTTCCTGCTTTCCTCTCCATTTGTAACTATGTATCTGAAGCCCAGAACCACATGATCACTGGCCCAGAAGGGTGTTTCATATGTGATGTCCTCGCTATCTGCACTACCCAAGATAAATACTAGGTCCAGTCTTACTGATTCATCCTCTCCTCTCTCTCTGATAGTGTCCTTTAAGTGTTGGTGCATCAGGCTTTCCAGGACCACCTCCATTATCTTAGCCTTCCACGTTTCTGTTCCCCCATGTGGCTTCAGGTTTTCCCAGTCTATTTTCTTGTGGTTGAAGTCATCCATAATCAGCAGCTTTGCCCTGCTCGCATGAGCCCTTCTTACCACTTCAGCCAGTGTGTCAACCATCGCTCTATTACTCTCATCATATTCTTGCCTTGGTTTCCTGCTGTTCTGTGGTGGGTTATACATCACTGCAATTACCACCTTGGGACCTCCAGACTGTAGTGTTCCTGTTATGTAATCTCTTGCCTCTCCTCTGTCTCCTCTTTCCATCTCATCAAATCGTATCAGTTTTCGATGAGCAGTCCCACTCCTCCACCCTCTCTGTTCCCTGTGTCTTTTTTCATGATCTGATATCCTACTGGAAAGATGGCATCTGTTAGCATCCCTGTGACCTTTATTTCTGTGAGGGTTATGATGACTGGTGATGCCTCTTTCACCCTTTCGTGCCACTCCTCCCACTTGTTCATTATTCCATCAGAGTTGGTGTACCATACCTTGTTTCATTTCCACCACTGTGTTCTGGGGAGTCGGTGTGGGTGGGGGATCTGGCAGTGTGCTATGGGCTTCTACAGTGTTTTGTGCGAGGTGGGGCAGTATGTGTGGATTATGGTTTGTGTTGTGTGGTTCTACGGGTGTTTCTGTGTGTGCATGCGCTTGTTGCTCTGCCGTGCTCTTTTTGTCCTCTGCTGTTTCTGTTCTTAAGAAGAAGAAAAAGAACATAAGAAAGAAGGAACACTGCAGCAGGCCTACTAGCCCATGCTGGGCAGGTCCATGTCAACCTCCGGATAAAACCAATGGCCCACCCAGTCAGGTCACCGCCACTTAAGGAAGGACCACGGCTTCTGATCCAGAAGCACCAGCTAATCAGGTCCAACACACCCACCCACACCCACTTATGTATTTATCTAACCTATTTTTAAAACTACACAACGTCTTAGCTTCTATGATGGTACTCGGGAGTTTGTTCCACTCATCCACAACTCTAATACCAAACCAGTGCTTTCTTATATCCTTCCTGAATCTGAATTTTTCCAGCTTAAAACCATTGCTGCGAGTCCTGTCTAAGTTAGATATTTATAGCACACTATTTACATCCCCTTCATTTATTCCTGTTTTCCATTTATGCACCTCAATCGTATCCCTCCTCATTCTACGCCTTTCTAGAGAGTGCAGATTCAGGGCCCTCAGTCTATCCTCATAGGGAAGATTTCTGATACATGAGATCAACTTTGTCATCCTCCTCTGTACGTTTTCCAGTGCATTTATATCCATTCTGTAATACGGTGACCAGAACTGAGCAGCATAGTCTAAATGAGGCCCAACCCAGGATATACAGAGTTGAAGAACAACCTGAGGATTTCTATTACTTATGCTTCTTGATATGAAGGCAAGGATTCTCTTAGCTTTATTGCGAGCGCTTGTGCACTGTTGTCTTGGTTTCAGGTTACTGCTAACCAGAACTCCTCAATCCTTTTCGGAATCAGTAATATTAAGATCTACATTAGTTTATATTTGGCATGGTTATTATCCTTTCCAACATTTAGAACTTTGCATTTGTCTATACTAAACTGCATCTGCCACTTCTTCGACCATGTCATCAGTCTATTCAAATCATCCTGGAGTGCTCTAATGTCCTCATTAGAATGAATTGGAGGGCCTATTTTGGTGTCATTAGCAAATTTGCGTATGTCGCTATTTATTCCCTCTCCTGTGTCATTAATGTAAATTGTGAACAACAAGGGGCCCAGAGCTGACCCCTGTGGAACACCGCTTGTGACGTGCCCCCATTCTAATTTCTCCCCATTTATGTAAGCTCTCTGCTGCCTGTTTGTCAACCATGCCTCTGCCCAGGAAAACAATTCTCCTTCTATTCCGTGTGCCTTAAGTTTCCTTAATAACCTCTCACGTGGAACTCTGCCGAAAGCCTTACTGAAGTCCATATATGCATCATCATATTCAGTACCATGATCTACCTTCTCAAATACCTAAGTGAAAAAAGTTAGTAAATTCATAAGACAGGAACGCCCCTTTGTAAAACAGTGTTAAGATTCATTAATCAATTTATACCTTTCAAGATGGCTATGAATTGCCTCGGCAATTGATTCCATAAATTTTCCCACTATGGAGGTAAGGCTTATTGGTCTTTAGTTCGAAGCTAAGGACCTGTCACCTGCCTTGTAAATAGGTATTACATTTGTCATTTTTCACTTTTCTGGCACTAGGCCTGTTTGTAGCGAAATGTTAAAAAGATTAGCGAAATGTTTGCTACGTTCCTCTTTACATTCCTTTAAAACTCTTGCAAACAATTCATCAGGGCCTGGGAATTTGTTAGGTTTTAATTTCTCTATTTGTCTGAGGACCATGTCACTAGTTACTCCAATCGTGCAGTTTATTATCGTCCTGTTCTATGTATTTTTCTATTTCTGGAATTTCGCTAGTATCTTTCTGGATAAAAACTGAGAGGAGGTAAATAATGAAAATTTCACACATATCCTTATCACTGTCAGTGATCTGACCTGACTTACTCTTAACTGAGCCAATCTTGTCCCTAATCTTATTTCTGTATTCCTGAAAGAACCCTTTTGGGTTAGTCTTCGAGTCCCTTGCGACTTTAGCCTCATAATTCCTTTTAGCTTTTCTTATTTCTGTTTTATTTCTCTCTTTAACTTAATATATTGATTTCTTAACTGCCCATTCCCCTCTTTTGATACACCTATATATACCTCTCTTTTGACCAATGAGATATTTTAATCTATTGTTCATCAATTTGGGATCATTTTTGTTAGACCTAATTTCCTTACTTGGAACAAAAGTTGTCTGGGCAGCTTGAACTATGCTCTGAAAAACGTCGTATTTGCATCCAACACACTACCTGACCCATAGTCAGGTCATCCCAATTTAGCCCACCCAGGTAACTTCTCAGTTCCATAAAATCGGCCAAGCAGAAGGGGTCAGAGACTTGATTGCATTTATCTGGGTAATTTCATGATATACTGAAACTAAGTGATTTGTGATAGCATTCCCCAAGCTCATCATTAACCTCAAGATTATTAATTAGTGATTCTTTCTTGGCAAGAACCAAGTCAAGCAGGTTGTTTCCTCTAGTTGGTTCTGCCACAATTTCATTAATTAAAAAAGCATTCCTGAACCGTATCAACAAAGTCACTAGACTCAAGATTTCCTGTCACACTGTTCCAGTCAATTTGCCTAAAGTTAAAATCTCTCATTAACACAACATTTTCATATCTAGATACCTTATGAACTTCGTCCGACAGCAGCTTACTGCACTCTCTATCAAGGTTTAGGGGCCTATAAATCACACCCAAAATTAACTTTTCACGACCCCCAAGTAACTGTAGCCAAACATTCTGTGTCTGATGATTCTAATCTTATATCTTGTCTAACACAACAATTTAAATTATCTCTGACATACATCGCCACTCCACCAACCTTCCCGTTGACCCTATCAGTATGGAATAGTTTATAACCTTTTATATTGCATTCAGAAGGCATTTCTCTATTTTTCAAGTTGAACCAGGTCTCTGTTATAGCAATGATGTCTATATTACCTGCACTTGCAAGTAATCTTAGCTCATCTATCTTATTTCTTAGACTCCTACTATTTATACAGTAAACGTTTAGGGAGCTAGTCACTCGATGACCTCTACTATCTCTGTTTGTTGATCAATTGCTTTGCCTTTACTAGCAACTTTATTTTGAATATTATCTTTTAAATATACCCTTGAGGTATCCTGTTTATATCTGCAGTTTTCAACCCTAGTTCTGCAGCCTGATTGTTTCCCACAGACACCCATACCTCTATAATCTATCAGTCTAAAGTCTTAGGCATATCACCAATAACCCCCTCAATCGAATTGGCTAATGCAACCACTCCAGCCCCAGAGAGAGATGAATTCCATTCCTTGCATACATATCACGTTTGCCATAGAATACGCCCCTTTCGCCTCTTTGTTCTCTCCCTCGGTTGCTGCTGCCATTCTGATCTTGTGTCTCGGTATAAAAGCTCAATCCTGTATGCTGACGATTCTTTCAGCCGTGATTTCTCTTGCAGAATCCTGTTTTCCACCGTTACTGTCTTGAAAATCAGCTTGTCCAGCCGGTTTCTCCGCTTCGAGTACCTCCCTGTTCTATGAAAACTTACTATCTCGGTCATGTCTTTCTCACCTATTTCTTTGACGATGTTTTCAATCTCCCGTTTTTCTTCTTGCCATCTTTCATTGTGTGCCCTCCCCTCGCTCTCCTGAAGCCCATGAATAAACACTGACTTCTCCTACTCCTTCTCCCATTGCCTCTCCCACAGTATCTCTGGGTCAAAATGTCTCCCATATTTTTTTTGCTGTAGCTCTTGGTGGTTTGATCGTGCCTCTGCATATGTGTGTGTGTGTGTGTGGTTGTACCTGTGTGTGTGTGTGTCTCTGTCTGTCCGTTCATCCATCTGTTAGTCTGTCAGCCTAGTACTGCAGCCTGATTGTTTCCCACAGACACCCATACCTCTATAATCTGTCAGTTTAAAGACCTAGAAATGTTACCAATAACCCCTTCAATCGAATTGGCTAATGCGACCACTCCAGCCCCAGAAAGATGAACCCCATCCCTTGCATACATATCACGTTTGCCATAGAATATTGCCCTTTTCGCCTCTTTGTCCTCTCCATCAGCTGCTGTCATTCTGATCTTGTTGTGTCTTCATCTAGAAAATCAATCCTGTATGCTGACAATTCTTTCATCCGTGATTTCTCCTGCAGGATCCTGTTTCACACCTTTACTATCTTGAAAATCAGCTTGTCCAGCTGGTTTCTCCCGAAATCTTAATGATACTATTGCAAAAAAAACATGCCACAGTATGGTTTGTTTGCAATCGTGTCATTATGATTTCGTGAGTCATGTTGATGGCTTTGAGAGGACTTGAGCTAGAGTTCGTCACGGCCATACTAGCAGGAGATTCGTCTGTGAAAACTTGAATTTGTGGTCAGTGGTGCCTATGCTAACCTTCCTATGGTGTAGAAATATACCTAGTTGGATGAATCTTATTGAAGCTAGCTGGCCCAGTGACTAATGCGATGATCTGGAGTTTTGAGACTCTCTGACCACGGGTTCAAACCCCACCCGTTGTATGGTTTGGTTTCTTCCCTTCGAGTACTTCCACATTCTATGAAAATTTACTATCTCAGTCATGTCTTTCTCGCCTATTTCTTTGATGATGTTTTCAATTTCCCATTTTTCTTCTTGCCATCTTTCATTGTGTGTCCTCCTCTCGCTCTCCTGAAGCCCATGAATAAACACTGAATAGACACCATGAATAGACACCATAGATGCACTCCCACATATAGATGTATATTCGGCATTTGCAGTCACAGGAAATCCTAGTGGTGGCTTCTGATAATGTCGTACGATGTCTGTATCCCATATTTCATTGTGATCTCATCATACATTCCAGTTGTCACTGACACAGTCCCTTCAATACCGTGGTATTCACACTTTTTTTTTTTCTTCTTTTTTGTGGTCAAAATCTGGACCTCATGATATAAGTGCATTCAAAGATCACTGCTGGGAACACTAACTGCCGGAGAATTGATTCTCTATTTTATGTTATCCTTCTTTCTTTTCCAACTCACTCATTGACCAGATATTTCCAGTTTTTTTTCTGATCAAGGTCACAACCTTAACCTGTAGTTAATAATTGCTTGTTGTGATTACTTTTGACAACACTACTGCCAGCAGCCCCTCAAGGAAGGTTCCTTGATGTTGGTGAGGGGCTCTTGATTTAGGGAATTGGATCTGTGCTCCAGTTCCCCGAATTAAGCCTGAATGCCTTCCACATCCCCCCCCAGGCGCTGTATAATCCTCCGGGTTTAGCGCTTCCCCCTTGATTATAATAATACTGCCAGCAGCGCTGACCAACTGCTCACTGACCCTCACTCAGCTTCAAGTAAAAAACGCACATATTTAAAATTGACTCTTAAATTTTTTGATAACATCACTTTTTTCAGACTCTGGAAACCTTGTTATGTTCTTGTACGAATATTCAGAGATTATCACGTACAATACCCGCTGACAGGATCCTAGGACCGCAGCCAGAATGCTTAATACTAAGAACACTGAATAACGATGCTGGCTCACGTACATACGTAAGTACATACTTGTGTGTGTGCGTGTGTGTGTGTGTGTGTGTGTGTGTGTGTGTGTGTGTGTGTGTGTGTGTGTGTGTGTGTGTGTACTGACCTAATTGTGGTTGCAAGAGTCGATTCATAGCTCCTGGACCCGCCTCTTCGATGGTCGCTACTAGGTCCATTCTCTCCCTCCTCCATGAGCGGAGAGAGAATGGACTCCCTGCTCCAGTCCACAGATGATGAGTATTCTCTAAGCCCATTGTAATCTGCTAAGCGAAAACCTGGGACCATTACTGAATTATCCCTACTATCATACTTTCATTCAATGCTAAAGGTAATTGATTTGTGATCGCTTGTGCCGAGTTCCTCTGTAATTTCTAAATTGTTAACAAGGGTTTCCTTGTTTGCCAAAACCAAGTCAAGCAGGTTATTTCCCCTTGTAGGCTCTGTCACAAACTGCTTCAAAAAACAATCCTGAACTGTGTGCAACTGTGTCTCCAGTTACAGTGCTGGGAGTGTCCCCGGGCACGGTAGGCTCTCTTTCCCAGGCATGTTAGTCTCTCTCAGGCACAGTACCATGAGAGTCCCGGTCACTGTAATGTCTCTCCTAAGCACAGTGCTGTGAGTGCTCCGGGCACGGTACTGTCTCAGAAATGTTACTGTGACTATCAGAGGCACAGTATTATGACTATCTCTCGCTAGCACAGTACTGTGTCTTTTCCTGTCACTGTATTGCCTCTCCAGGCAATAATACTGTCTCTGTCTTGCCCAGATTTATGACTCTCTTTCTCTTGGGGAATATACTAGCTCTCCAGGAACGATGTTGTGACTCCTAGACACGATACCTAAAGTTATTGATTCTGGTCATTGTACTGTGGCAGGACTGAGGATGAGACAGTGAAGTACAGTGAATACAACACAAAACAAACTAGTGGCCCGTGGCCGGTACGCAATATTCTTGCTTCACACACACTGTCCATAGTTCGATCCCCGACGAGGGTGGAAACATTGGGTGTGTTTCCTTACACCTGTTGTCCCGTTCCCCCAGCAAGCATTTACCTGAGCGTTAGTCGACTGTTGTAGGTCGCATCCTGGGGGACAAAACTTAGGACCTCAAAATCACATGTCCTATCTTACCTAGTAACAAAAGTCTTTATGCTAAATAAAAAGCGCCTTGACGTCAATACATTTTCAAACTATTCTCACTACTTAAACTATGTGAAGAAGTATTGAAGTCAGCCGACTGACCCACTGCATTTTAAACTTTGAATTATTCACGTTGCTGAACACATTACTGCAGGTGACACCACCAGGCCATCTGTATTAATGGTGGCGACCAGAGTAGATTCTAAGCAAAGACGGTTCTATCTCTCTGCGTCCTTGATTACTAACCAGCTGTATTTCGGTGGTAGCGCCATCTGTGGAAGGTACTCCCTCATTCTCTAACCCTAGTTACTTGTGTCTCAGTGTTGAAGATCTGAATGTACTCAGAAGAAACATTCACAAGTCATCATATGGAAACTGATGTCCAAATTTATTTAATGAAAATTGTAAATCAGGATACATACCATCCCAATCTAATTCAAACCTTTCAAAGATATCACTAACATAGAATATAGAAGCACATTAAGATTGAAGCCTCTCACAATTTGCATTATCACTTTATGAGCTAATCAGAGAAGACACTGAAAAAAATCTCAATTTTACAGTTTCTTCCAAAAAAGCAAATTGGGACATATACATGAAAAAAATTAATCAAAACTTCTGTCTAATTAAGAGTGAACAGCTTTTAAGCTAGAGCTTTATGAAAGCCTAGTGAACAGAACATACAAATATTTATGAATGTGTGTTATGAATGACATTAAGGCACAAACATGTTACAGGAATATGAAACAACATTTAACTAATTTAACCGAGAATAACTAAATAAAGTCAGACACTGAAGTATTTCAGATAAGAAGAGACATTCTACAATTATTTAACTGAAATCAATTTGAATAATAAGCGCAGCCTGACAGAGATCGCTTTCTTATAGAAAAAACACATCAGCATTATTTTATTTTTTTTTTTATTATCACACTGGCCGATTCCCACCAAGGCAGGGTGGCCCGAAAAAGAAAAAACTTTCACCATCATTCACTCCATCACTGTCTTGCCAGAAGGGTGCTTTACACTACAGTTTTTAAACTGCAACATTAACACCCCTCCTTCAGAGTGCAGGCACTGTACTTCCCATCTCCAGGACCCAAGTCCGGCCTGCCGGTTTCCCTGAATCCCTTCATAAATGTTACTTTGCTCACACTCCAACAGCACGTCAAGTATTAAAAACCATTTGTCTCCATTCACTCCTATCAAACACGCTCACGCATGCCTGCTGGAAGTCCAAGCCCCTCGCACACAAAACCTCCTTTACCCCCTCCCTCCAACCCTTCCTAGGCCGACCCCTACCCCGCCTTCCTTCCACTACAGACTGATACACTCTTGAAGTCATTCTGTTTCGCTCCATTCTCTCTACATGTCCGAACCACCTCAACAACCCTTCCTCAGCCCTCTGGACAACAGTTTTGGTAATCCCGCACCTCCTCCTAACTTCCAAACTACGAATTCTCTGCATTATATTCACACCACACATTGCCCACAGACATGACATCTCCACTGCCTCCAGCCTTCTCCTCACTGCAACATTCATCACCCATGCTTCACACCCATATAAGAGCGTTGGTAAAACTATACTCTCATACATTCCCCTCTTTGCCTCCAAGGACAAAGTTCTCTGTCTCCACAGACTCCTAAGTGCACCACTCACTCTTTTTCCCTCATCAATTCTATGATTCACCTCATCTTTCATAGACCCATCCGCTGACACGTCCACTCCCAAATATCTGAATACGTTCACCTCCTCCATACTCTCTCCCTCCAATCTGATATTCAATCTTTCATCACCTAATCTTTTTGTTATCCTCATAACCTTACTCTTTCCTGTATTCACCTTTAATTTTCTTCTTTTGCACACCCTACCAAATTCATCCACCAATCTCTGCAGCTTCTCTTCAGAATCTCCCAAGAGCACAGTGTCATCAGCAAAGAGCAGCTGTGACAACTCCCACCCTGTGTGTGATTCTTTATCTTTTAACTCCACGCCTCTTGCCAAGACCCTCGCATTTACTTCTCTTACAACCCCATCTATAAATATATTAAACAACCACGGTGACATCACACATCCTTGTCTAAGGCCTACTTTTACTGGGAAAAAATTTCCCTCTTTTCTACATACTCTAACTTGAGCCTCACTATCCTCGTAAAAACTCTTCACTGCTTTCAGTAACCTACCTCCTACACCATACACTTGCAACATCTGCCACATTGCCCCCCTATCCACCCTGTCATACGCCTTTTCCAAATCCATAAATGCCACAAAGACCTCTTTAGCCTTATCTAAATACTGTTCACTTATATGTTTCACTGTAAACACCTGGTCCACACACCCCCTACCTTTCCTAAAGCCTCCTTGTTCATCTGCTATCCTATTCTCCGTCTTACTCTTAATTCTTTCAATTATAACTCTACCATACACTTTACCAGGTACACTCAACAGACTTATCCCCCTATAATTTTTGCACTCTCTTTTATCCCCTTTGCCTTTATACAAAGGAACTATGCATGCTCTCTGCCAATCCCTAGGTACCTTACCCTCTTCCATACATTTATTAAATAATTGCACCAACCACTCCAAAACTATATCCCCACCTGCTTTTAACATTTCTATCTTTATCCCATCAATCCCGGCTGCCTTACCCCCTTTCATTTTACCTACTGCCTCACGAACTTCCCCCACACTCACAACTGGCTCTTCCTCACTCCTACAAGATGTTATTCCTCCTTGCCCTATACACGAAATCACAGCTTCCCTATCTTCATCAACATTTAACAATTCCTCAAAATATTCCCTCCATCTTCCCAATACCTCTAACTCTCCATTTAATAACTCTCCTCTCCTATTTTTAACTGACAAATCCATTTGTTCTCTAGGCTTCCTTAACTTGTTAATCTCACTCCAAAACTTTTTCTTATTTTCAACAAAATTTGTTGATAACAGCTCACCCACTCTCTCATTTGCTCTCTTTTTACATTGCTTCACCACTCTCTTAACCTCTCTCTTTTTCTCCATATACTCTTCCCTCCTTGCATCACTTCTACTTTGTAAAAACTTCTCATATGCTAACTTTTTCTCCCTTACTACTCTCTTTACATCATCATTCCACCAATCGCTCCTCTTCCCTCCTGCACCCACTTTCCTGTAACCACAAACTTCTGCTGAACACTCTAACACTACATTTTTAAACCTACCCCATTCCTCTTCGACCCCATTGCCTATGCTCTCATTAGCCCATCTATCCTCCAATAGCTGTTTATATCTTACCCTAACTGCCTCCTCTTTTAGTTTATAAACCTTCACCTCTCTCTTCCCTGATGCTTCTATTCTCCTTGTATCCCATCTACCTTTTACTCTCAGTGTAGCTACAACTAGAAAGTGATCTGATATATCTGTGGCCCCTCGATAAACATGTACATCCTGAAGTCTACTCAACAGTCTTTTATCTACCAATACATAATCCAACAAACTACTGTCATTTCGCCCTACATCATATCGTGTATACTTATTTATCCTCTTTTTCTTAAAATATGTATTACCTATAACTAAACCCCTTTCTATACAAAGTTCAATCAAAGGGCTCCCATTATCATTTACACCTGGCACCCCAAACTTACCTACCACACCCTCTCTAAAAGTTTCTCCTACTTTAGCATTCAGGTCCCCTACCACAATTACTCTCTCACTTGGTTCAAAGGCTCCTATACATTCACTTAACATCTCCCAAAATCTCTCTCTCTCCTCTGCATTCCTCTCTTCTCCAGGTGCATACACGCTTATTATGACCCACTTTTCGCATCCAACCTTTACTTTAATCCACATAATTCTCGAATTTACACATTCATATTCTCTTTTCTCCTTCCATAACTGATCATTTAACATTACTGCTACCCCTTCCTTTGCTCTAACTCTCTCAGATACTCCAGATTTAATCCCATTTATTTCCCCCCACTGAAACTCTCCTACCCCCTTCAGCTTTGTTTCGCTTAGAGCCAGGACATCCAACTTCTTTTCATTCATAACATCAGCAATCATCTGTTTCTTGTCATCCGCACTACATCCACGCACATTTAAACAACCCAGTTTTATAAAGTTTTTCTTCTTCTCTTTTTTAGTAAATGTATACAGGAGAAGGGGTTACTAGCCCATTGCTCCCGGCATTTTAGTCGCCTCATACGACACGCATGGCTTACGGAGGAAAGATTCTTTTCCACTTCCCCATGGACAATAGAAGAAATAAAAAAGAACAAGAGCTATTTAGAATAAGGAGAAAAACCTAGATGTATGTATATATATATATGCATGTGCGTGTCTGTGAAGTGTGACCAAAGTGTAAGTAGGAGTAGCAAGATATCCCTGTTATCTAGCGTGTTTATGAGACAGAAAAAGAAAACCAGCAATCCTACCATCATGCAAAACAGTTACAGGTTTTTGTTTCACAGTCATCTGGCAGGACGGTAGTACTTCCCTGGGTGGTTGCTGTCTACCAACTACCACTACAGCATTAACAGTATGAAAATTGTTTGTAGATGAATGGTTCAGAGAACCGACATGTTGATAAATTAGACATTTATCAACATGTCGGTTCTCTGAACCATTCATCTACAAACCTGTCAGACACTGCAACTTCTTGGGATCTTAATACTTGGGAATTCTTCGCTTGCCTAATTCTTGGGCACGACCTACTTCAACATTGAACAAATGTTACACGACCTATGACTGCTGCACCTCTCCTGCCATACGGTTTATAAGCTCCTTCTCCGCACATATGCCGTATTCTATTCAAGATTGATGGACTGACCACATCGACTCAAGGTTGAGGGACTGATTACCTCATTCTCCTCCTGTTCTTCAAGATTCTCCTTTGTATGGACTGATGAAGCCACTGTGTGGCGAAGCGTTTCCTCAATAAAGATACCCAAGAGTTGTACATGTGTCTAATTTATCAGTATGAAAATTCCCTGAAGATGCATTTTCGTGCCATTTCACAGAATCCAGCAAAATTTGTGCCTACTGATCCTTAACCCATAAAACGATCCGTCCATATCATACGATGTATCACGAAAGAAGATTGTTGCAGTTCATAAAAGTTGAAGAGGGATCAGAGAAAAATGATAAACCCGTATGGGTCATACAGCACCTGTAAAATGGGAGGCATTAAAATTCGATTTAAGCAAGGGAAACACATGCCCAGTTCCTTGGATCAAGAGAGCAGCATCATGGAGAAAACTGCAAAAAAATAAAATACTACTACGGCCGATCAGAGGATCCAGTAAACACACGGAAAATATTATGGGATGGCATTGTGCGAGAACACCTTCGCGTGCGTAGGACACCCACGAATGCGTAGGACACCCACGAATGCGTAGGACACCCACGAATGCCTAGGACACCCACGAATGCGTAGGACACCCACGCGTGCAAATATACCCACGAGTCTTGCCCAAGACATACACAAGCGTTGAGAGTTTGAAGCTAATCGAATAACACGTTCTCGAGCAAAAACACAAATATTTGTAATAAAGTAATTGAAAATATTGCTGAAAAATGTTGCGAGAAACAGGACGGTAACAACACAAATTCTAGAACATAATTTGAAGACAGTAGAACTATATAGAGAAGATGAGGTAATCAGTCCCTCAGCCTTGGAGCTGGTGTGGAGAGCACCGTGTTCGTGGAGATTCTGGAGCAGAGGCAAGGAGGCTGGCGGGTGGAAAGGGACGTGTAGCAGACGAGGGCATAGCCACTGGTAGGCGGGATTCCCCAGTGGAAGTAGTTTTCGCCACTGGATGGCGAAACGTCTACAATAAAGAAACCCAGATATTGCACATGTGTCTAAATATCAATTTGGTCCTTGTTACAGTACACAACCGTTGAAAATTTGAAGCTGAGTGGATGACGTGTCCTCGAGCTAAGAATAGTCAAATTTGAATTGGAGGAACGAAAAAAAATATTGCAACCTGTGAAAGTACCCTCCGAAATTCCTGATAAGAAGACAGTTTATATATGCAGAGTTGTGTGGTGACAACTTGTAAAAAATATAAACTGATATCAGAAAAAAAGTAAAAATAGAGACTACAGGAAAGTTACCAAAGTTAAACGAAAATAAATACAGGATCCATCCCTCACACACAGCAAACACAGCACTTCTCATTCACAAGTCCTTCATACACACACACACACACACAAGAAGGCCTTCGACACAGTTCCTCACAAGAGGTTACTGCAAAAACTAGAGGACCAGGCACACATAACAGGAAAGGCACTGCAATGGATCAGATAATACCTGACAGGGAGGCAACAACGAGTCATGGTACGTGACGAGGTGTCAGAGTGGGCGCCTGTGACAAGCGGGGTTCCACAGGGGTCAGTCCTAGGACCTGTGCTGTTCTTGGTATATGTGAACGACATAACGGAAGGGATAGACTCAGAAGTGTCCTTGTTTGCAGATGATGTGAAGTTAATGAGAAGAATCAAATCGGATGAGGATCAGGCAGGACTACAAAGAGACCTGGACAGGCTACAAGCCTGGTCCAGTAACTGGCTCCTTGAGTTTAACCCTGCCAAATGCAAAGTCATGAAGATTGGGGAAGGGCAAAGAAGACCGCAGACACAATATAGTTTAGATGGCCAAAGACTGCAAACTTCACTCAAGGAAAAAGATCTGGGGGTGAGTATAACACCGAGCATATCTCCTGAGGCGCACATCAATCAGATAACTGCTGCAGCATACGGGCACCTGGCAAACCTACGGATAGCGTTCCGATGCCTCAGCAAGGATTCGTTCAAGACTGTATACCATTTACGTCAGGCCCATACTGGAGTATGCAGCACCAGTTTGGAATCCACACCTATTCAAGCACGTCAAGAAATTAGAGAAGGTGCAAAGGTTTGCAACAAGACTAGTCCCAGAGCTACGGGGATTGTCCTACGAAGAAAGGTTGAGGGAAATCGGCCTGACGACACTGAAGGACAGGAGGGTCAGGGGAGACATGATAACGACATATAAAAT